>NW_017307059.1:682531-714655 GCF_000935625.1 Nanorana parkeri | reverse complement strand
TATATAAACAATGCAATTGTAGTGGTATAGTTATAACATCAAGTCATCCATTTCCTGCAGGACATGCGATATGGCATCGAGAAGTGAAGAGCTCAATTGAAACAAACAGCTTTCCTGCAGCAGCTGTCCATCCAGAGGTGCCGCTCGGCGAGAGTGCAATGGGTACATGAACTGTATGTGATAGCTAAACAGTCCAGGTATTTTTGGTTGTCATAGTGGAGCAGAGGTGGCACTGCTGGAACTCTTTATCTTGGGGGAGAACAACAGTTAGCCAGACAGGTCCTCTTACTGCCTGGTCAACAGTTCCCCTAAAAGCTGTTGGCTGGCACTATATATGTGAGCTTATCGCCCTTTCTGGTACCTGTTATCTCTTATTCATGGAATGCTAAAGGATTGTCTTTCCTTCACCAAAGAAGAATGGAGATATGTCAAGCGCACTACCCAAAAATAATATCATAGTGGATGGAAATTGGGAGTACCAGTTGTAGGGGTGCAAGCTCTTGGAACAGGCAGAGGTGTACTGTATAGTACGACAGTAAAAATGCAAAGAAAGGAGCGCTACAACCTAACACAATTACTAATGATGGAGATGGAATAAATAGCAATTTGTATCTACATAATAACTGGTGAAACAGGCTTAAATAAAATATAACAAGTGTTCTAAATACTATGCAACTGTCCAGAAGTAACTGAAAGGAATGGCACTCACTTGATGCAGAAATTATTGATGTCTTTAAGCAGATGTGCTGCTTTGACCATCACAAGAAGGTATGGATTTTGCTAAGTCACCCTCCCAGTTTGTGGCTCTCAGTTGAGAGTTGGGTTTGCCTCTCAGTTGAGAGTTGACGAGATGACAGGCCATTGAAATGCAGCACTGAATCATTAAACAAATATGTGAAAGCATTGATGGAAAAATTAGATGACATTTGTAGATCAGAGTAGGTGGCATTCAATTAGCGTCACAATAGATAGAAGGTTGAGGCAGACAAAGAGCAGCAAGCAAGCCAAGGTCAAGCCGAGGTAGTAAATGGAATAGCCACTTGGTTCATAGAACACAGCAGTGGGGGCTTGTATGCAGACAACTCCTATAATGCACAAGCAATCCTTGAGGGGGTCATTATATACTCTCAAAGGTTTATAAAAAAATAGGTGCAGGCGAGCAGAGGGCCTAGAAAAAGCATAGGAGACACATGTGGGCTAGAAGCTAATAAGAAAAGAAGGCAAGGGAGAGACGTTATCCATAGCACAGTGGAAGAGATATTGGGTATATGGATACAAACCTTAAATGGGTTCTAAACCCTCCCGTTTTGTTGCCTATATCTACTGCCAACAAGCAGTCGATATAGGCAAACAATTTTTTTTATTAAAAACAAAACGCATTAACATCGGTTTAAACTTACCTTGTTTTCGCTGCGCGCTCCCGCCCGAGAATACGAAACTGTTCAGGCGGCCGCAAAGCATCTTGGGGCGGGCGCATTCGCATTTCGGATTCTCGGCCGGGACACGAGCAGAGACGCAAGGTAAGTCTATGGACGCGTGCACCCGCATGCAGACACCGTGGGATCAGTAGTGCCAAAAGCAGAGAGCAGCGCTGGATCGGAGACACGCCGCAGCGCTGGAAGGACAGATGAAAAGGACAAGAAAGAAGAAGATCGGATTAGGAAAGATCATTTAAGTAAATTAGGTACCTCGGCTTATATTCGGGACGGCTTATACTCGAGTATATTAGGTTAAGTGCTGACATTAACATTGGGGGGAGGGAAAACATTTTTGACTTTAATGTCACTTTAAGTGAAGTATTGGCTGGCATACATTGACTGTCTCATTGTCACAGGTCGGCTTAGAACTATGAGGTGAGTGGAAATCACTCATGTCATAGTTCTCCTTTAACCACATTTACTAAAGTGTAAAATTGTGCAATCTAAAAATAAAAACGTTTGAATAACCAAATAATATAATACAATTTAGGGGGGCACTTTTCACCCAAAAAAATGGGCTGAAAATCTCGGCTTATACTCGAGTATATACGGTATTAGTGCCATTAAGGTTAGATGCGTGGATTAATTAAGTGCATCATTTCTGCAAAACTGCAATAATACTTCATTAGCCAGGAGAAGATCCTGTAAAAGATTATTCCAAAAACCTTGCATACAGAAAACCTATAAACCTAAAGTACAAAGTGCCTTTTGGTAAACAAGCTATTTATTTATTACAGGCATTTATATAGTGCCAGCAATTTATGCAGTGCTTTACAACATATACATGCACATCGATCCCTGCCCTCAAAGAGCTTACAATCGTAAGGCCAAGTTAAACAGGAGCCAATTAACCAACTAGCATGTCTTTGAAGGGTGGGATGAAACTGGAGTACCCAGAAGAAGCCCATTCAAGCACAAAGAGACATACAGCACAGCAATGAAGTAATAAAATGAACTAGGATCATACTAATCCAGCATGTTATTATTCTGAGTTGCTCCACTCAAGCGGCGGCCATATTGTGTGGGGCACGTGTGATTAATAACGTGCTGGATTAGTGTGATCCTAGTTCATTTTATTACTTCATTGCTGTGCTGTATGTGTATAGGCCAATGTAGTTGGATCTGTATGTGCGTTATAATTAATCGAAATTAATCGATTAAAACATTTATCGATTAATCGAACATAAACATTTTGATCAGTAACAGCCCTAATTTGTATATTAAAAGCCGAGATTTGCATATAATTTCAGCTTTCTGTCTCTGGACCTACTAATTGTTTTCACATGCACTTTTCACTATGGGTATCTGTGCATTTTCATTATAAATTCAGGTAACATTGGCTGTGTTTCTGAGAAAAATTTACTTGCTGCATTTTTGGATGAATTATCCCAATCAAGTGACATTAAAGAGATCCTTTTAAAACGCAGCTTATTTGATCTTGTACAGCAATGCACAATACTGAATGCCCTGTACTGTATAACAACCCTCAATGTCTATATTTAATCTCCTCGTTAACACAAGAAATTTTAGATAACACAAGAATATTAGATAATAAAACATGCAACAAAAATCTCCTTTTTGTTACCCTAGGCTCCATTCTACACTGCCTGTCCGAAAAAAAAGTCACCACCTAGATGTAGCTAAGGAAATAGGTCTGAGACTTCCATTGGATAATAGGCCTTGGTTCAGAGACATTATGTCCCCAAAAACTGAGGTCAGCTGCCTACCTGAGTATACTGAATGACCAGGTTTTTCCATTAATGGCTTTTGCTTCCCTGATGGCACAGGCATTTCCAAGATGCCAATGCCAGGATTCATCGGGCTCAAAATGTGAAAGAGTGGTTCAGAGAGCATGAGACATCATTTTCACACATGGATTGACCACCACAGAGTCCAGAACATAATCCCATTAAGAATCTTTGGGATGTGCAGTGGTCCAACTCTCTCATCATTACTACAAGATCTTGGTATAAAAATAATGTAACTCTGGATAGAGATAAATGTGGTGACATTGCATGTGAAACAAGGCAACAGTGAATGCATGCCGTAATCAAAGCTAAGGGTGGTCCAATTAAATATTAGAGTGTGTGACTTTTTTTTTGGCCACGCACTGTATAAATTAATAATTTTTAGAAATACAGATCTACGTTGACCCCTGTATGTACTGTATGTGTTTGCTAAATGCAGGAGACAGTACACAGATCTGCGGGATAAGCTAGACGTTGTTTTCATTTTCCATACACTGTAACTGTAACTGTACATTCTATTATGGTACCTGCCAGCGCAGTGTACTGTATTATTTTAATAACTTGTACTAGCAGTTGTTACGCTGTAGGTATGACTAAGACTCTTATAGTATTACCACCTGGCTAACAATTAGTAGTACTTTACCTTCTGTCAGTCATGCATATTTGGCATTTGTTATTGTAAGGCACAGACTAAGCGTTCATTATTCAGAAAAGCAATATTGCGGAGAAATTGTTTATACTCAATGGGGTTGATTAACTAAAGGCTGTTCACTTTGTATGGGAATGTTCCATAAGTTTAGTGAATGTGGTGAAAATTCCCTTTGCAAAGAATGCCCAATCACAAGCAAGGAACATCAACAAAACAAAAATCAGTACAGTCTTGCATAAGATTGGATGACAGATCAAGGAAGCAGCAGGGAAACACTGAGAAGGTAAGTACAAAGGCTGTGACACACTGCACACAAAGCAGCGCTGAGCGGTGCTGCGCTCTGTTGGTGTGCAGTGTGTCAAGTAATTTTCTCCCTGGCACGTCAGCTTGCGAGAGCTTGCATAGCTGAGCGTGCGGAGATGAAAAAGTCTAAACCCGCGCATCACGATGCAAACTCCATCTGATTGTTATGGGCGATATGATTGGCTGAAGATGCAGTCAATCATCTGGCTGCACTCTGCTCACACACTGCATGCGAAGCTCAGTGCCTGACAGCTTTGCTGCGCTCTGCACGGCTTGGCATGCAGTGTGTCACGGGCTAAAATGGCTGGGGGTGGTCTGTGAACAAAACCTGTCACTTTTACTCTGTATGGGCAAAGTGATAAATTCTCTTTAGGACCAGGATCACACTATTGCGCTGCGGTAACATGCACAGTATCGCAATATGTAGTACTGCACTATGCATGTGTTAGGGCATTGCAGTGCCATTTATTTTGAATGACACCACAACATACTAACCAACCAGACTTTTTGACACCTGGGGTGCCGGCAAGATCTCATCAACCACCATACTAATACTAAGATGAGGAGTGTGCTGTCTAACCTTACATTTTCTCTGATTTTGGTTTCTAGATCTTTAATAGATTTCAACCTACTTTCCTATACCACACACTAGGAAAGACAGTGGCCATGATTGCATATACATAGGGATATGATCTTCCATCTGACTTTTACAATATATAAACCCATATGGATGTTTGGAGTTTCAATTGTCTAGGTTTCTTTTTAATTATCTGCAGTCGCCCTAGTGTTTCTTCTGTTACACATGTATGTTATTATAAATGGTAATTTTCATACTGTCTAACCTTAATAAAAGCCCATATTAATGCAGTTAGACTCACACTCTACATGGCCCAATGATTGGCAGATCAGGCTGTGTAACTTACCTGCAACAGAGACTGGATGGAGAGAAATACAAAACCTTTAGCAGGCAAGGCAGCTCCCATATATGTATTTCAACTGTGTAGCTTTAACCTGATTGGGTTTTTGATGTAAATACAGTTTGGTCTGTTGTCATACCTTAAAGTGGACCTTGCAGCAAAATATATTAGGGACACATTAGGGCCATAATAATATAATAATAGCAGCTGAAAGTAAAAAAGGAATAAAAGTAAAAAAAAGAAAAATGTTATTAAACATATTTTCCTTACCACGCCTTATACCTGCTATGCCTAGGCTAGGTTGACCTTACCATTCTTCCGGTGACAACCTGGGGGATTCTGAGTCCCCCACATCTCATGAGACGCTGCTCCTGCACTGTGCTGGAGCATTTTCTTGTGAGAATTGGTATACTAAACCTTCCCCAAGATCTTTTTTTTTCCATATTCCATATCTTTTTTTTTATATATTAAGCGGACCTTTTTTTTTTTACTTCAAGGTCAGTATCAATAAAGCATCCCCCCAGTATACAGTAGAGGCAGATGCCGTTCTTGCTACCTTGCCTTGTTATTTTCTTACATTCACATCATTAAATATGACTCAGAGAAAAGATTACAGTTTACAAGTGCATTCGAGGTGTAGTGAGCAAACCAGTTTGTTGGTTATATTAATAAAACAGGGAGTGTCCCGAAAAATAGCTTATAAGGAAGGAAAGAATTATGGCTTTAAATGGGAGTAATGCCAAGGGCACCTCATCATGCTTCCTGGAGAAAAAAAAGAGAGAAGTCAACAACTTACGCAACCTGGTCTATGGATGGTAGGGAGAATAAAATGTTCTGGTCCAAATAACAGTCTGAGAATTCTTGTGCAGCACAGATCCTGCAGCACGATAGGTAAGATAGGGAATGATCTGTAAAGTGCTACTAAAAACATAAGAACAAAGAAACGGGCGCAGAGACCAGTCAGTGCCCCTCGTTCTTTGTCCTCATCATGCTTCTGGCTATCTTTGTACTGAAGCCCATAGTTAGGTTATCTCAGCATGCAAAGCTGGTTGCCTTTTTCCATGTTTGGTTGTAGAAACAAACATGTTCATAACAAGGAATAAGAAGCTGGAGTTGTATCAACTGAAAAAGATTCAGCAGCTCCAAGTGCTCAGGCTTACATATACAGCAATGCAGAATACCGACAGCTATACATTATACCAAAAAATCAGCAATGCAAACAAGCCACAGTCTCCCAAATCCTCCCCACCCTCAGCTGACATGGACTCACTAGCCTCACCTAACTCCTTCACAATTCCTTTCTCTTGAATCCTTGGCGGCCAGTGGAAGAGAGGGAGCGCAGGAGAAGGTCCTCACAGTCACCCACATAGCAGGATATGCTGCCTGGCGGTGCCTGCATAGTCGGTAGCGGCTCCGAGAGGCTGGACAGTGGTTACAGGTGACCGGCCTCCTGTGCTCACACCTCTTCATCTCTACACAACCGCCCCTACGTACGACGGTCAGGGCAGCCATCAGGGGGCTACAGCAGATACTCATGTAAAGGGCCCGGGCAGCCTGGGGGGCCCGCCCAGGTCCCTTACATGACTATCGGCCGACGGTGAAGGGCGAGGAGGCGGATGTCTGGCCCTAGCAGCACAGGGCCCCAGCATTGCAGCTCCAGTGGCTTTGAGACAAGCTGGAGCCCCATCAGGGACGCTGCTCGTCTGATGTCGGACTGGCCAGAAGTGACGTCACTTCTGGCCAGTCCAGTGGCAGACGAGGCCATGTGTGCAGGTAAGAGGAGCTAGGAAGGAAGGTTGGAAGCAAAGGAGGGAGGTATGCAGCCCTGACCAGCCCACCTGGTGCAGCATCTATGGTGGGCTCTGCAGGGTCACTCTCAGGTGGGTCCTGTGTCCAGCGCGTCACTAAGCCCTGCGTCCAGCACGTCACTAAGACCTGTGTCCAGTGGCACGGGGGGGGGTGCCCACAGCCTAAAGCCGTGTAAGGGGCCCTAAAATTTCTGATCCACTGCATGTGGCAGGGTGACAATGCAAGAGCAAAATTGGGAGACAGTTGTCACCCTATAACAGGAAGTGCCTAAACAGTTTGATGGGAGGATTATTGGGCATTTTTCTAATAAAAGGTATAGATTTCAAGACATAGTTTACCTTTCTGACCATCTTTCTTGTTACAGCCATATTTAGGATGTAACCTGAAACATGGTTGCTGTCACGTACCTTAGGGGAGTCTGAGTTGACGAGGGCGGCCTCTCTCACAGCTCCGGTCCCGGAGCACCTGGATTGGTTACAGGGGCGCCGGGGCACAGAGGGGCAAGGGTGCCAGAGGCTGGTTAGCCTGTTGCGTCTGCGAGATGAGATGAAGTGCGTAAATCCGGGCAGGAAGCAGGATGCGGATGCACCGAAGAGGATCCAGAAGGCTTTAGATCCGATGAGTTGAGGAAGCTGGAAGCAGAACACACAAGGCAGAAGGATCGTCGAGCAGGCCAGGGTCATCAATAAACTAGCAATGTAGTACAAGGGGTGAGGCAGAATCAAGGTCAAAACAAGCCGGGGTCTTCAGGGAGCAAGCAACAACAGAGAGTAGTCTAAGCCGGGTCAGTAACAGGTAATCAGGATACAGAAAATATAGGAACACAGAACACAGGAAGCTGACGATCTGACAGCATAGGAGGATAGCTGAACACAGCCTTTATAGCCCAGTTGGCGCCAATTGTTCAAATGACACGTCGGCACGTGTGCACGTCCATGCAAAGACGCTGCTCCTATTATGGCTCTATGGTCCACAACAGGCGCATGCGCAGACGGCGACACTCGAACTCTGACTCTGGCTTTCTGACAGTTGCATTCCCCTACTCCCCATATTCAAACCACCTCACACTTACCTGAATCGCAAGGTGCTTCTCTCTGGAACATCCTATAAATGGTTTGAGTTAGTGTAGTAGCCTGGCTGTGTGCTGACTCCACCAGCAAAGCCTTGTCATCCATTCAGCCACACAGGGAGTGCATTGTTTTCATTCTGTTGGATGACTCATAGACTTGCATTGTGAGAAAATGCTGTAAGGTACATCCATTGTGTAGCACTGCAAAGCTGGAAGCACAGCTTGCATCTGTAATGATCAAATATGGCTGCACCCATACATACATGTATATATAAGACTTCTAATTTTGTTTTATCTATCAAATGAATAAGATTACTTGCATCAAGTAAATCTCATTTACATGGGTGTCTAAATAATATTGTATAATTATTGCTCAGCATGGAATGTTAATGTTTTTTACTGACAGACAATGCCTCAAGATCTAATTAGCGTGCTGAGTATGTTTGAGCGATAATTACAGCAGTGCTAATAATCAGTTTAACAATCTGTACTGTAAATCTAAATCCAATCACTAAAATCTCATATAAACTTTAACATGTTAATAGAATTTCAAACATTGTTCTCAGTTATTTGAAATATGCAGCTTTCACTGAGGGCCTGTTCACACTCTACTGTATGTGGTGACTGGAGTTTTTCATCAACTGAACGACACTCACTGCTAGTTTTCTATGTGCCCCATTAACAGACATCCCGAGTCTCCCGCCATAAGATAGCGGTTCCCGGACGCCCCGAGAAACATTTTATCCCGGAAAGGTTTACTCTACTCTATCTAGGGAGTAAACCTTTCTCTGCTGTTTTTTTTATTTTGAAATCGAGAACGCCGGCCGCCGTGGGCGGGTGCAATAGCCAGCCTGCTATTGGCTATTGCAAATTGAAATAGCCAAAAGCAATCTAGCTATTCATTCCCATGCTGTTTGTTGTTTTTCATTTTATTCTGACAGCAAGAGCTGTCAGAATACGAATAAAAACAGCAAATAGCAAGGGAAGTATTAGTTCCTCTGCTATCTGCCATCATTTCAGGTAGGTGAAACCCCAGCCCCTCCCCCCTCATTTCAGGGCACCTCCCTGAAATGACTAGGGCACCTCCCTGAAATGACTAGGGCACCTCCCTGAAATTATTTTTTTTCAGGTTGGGATGCCTTAATTCTCATGACAGCGCGGGCTGTGAAATGGTGTGGCATGCTGCGAAGAAATGCAGACATGTTGCATTTTTTCGCAGCGCACTGCTCCGCAGGTCACCAGGAACCTGCATGGAGTGTACAGTACACATGGTACACTCCACATAAAGTTTAAAAAAGGATGCAGTGTGATACCCTGAGACACATTGCACGACCACCGGACCTGTCAGAACACACTAGCCCATCTACTGCAATGAATTGTGTTAGCGAGGGGGTTAGCATGAACAGATCCTGAAATTATACCTGCTGATAGTGCCATGGAAGTCCTTGTTCAGGCATTTCCTGTTAATGGGTGGCAACTGTTTCCCAACTGTGCCCCAAAGTCCCTGGTGGAGACTACAGGCGTTCAGGCTGACACAAATTGCACAGGTATGGTCCCTTGTGATTTTCAGGAAGCCAGTCCGGAGCAATGATTTGCAGTTGATGGTGAAGATAGTGCATGTACACAAGCAGCAGTGAGAGGTCAAAGGAAAAAAAACAGGTTTTGTCAATTGCTTATTATAGCTATGGGACACAAAGGAAAAAGCTTGTGGTATAGACCAAGAACCATTATACACAAATACAAAATGCTTTATTGGACAATTATTCTTGTAGCCCTAGGAAGAAGGACCAGCTTCTTAAAAACATACAGGCCCCTTTTACATGTGTGTTGTCTGTTCCAATCAGCAGGAGACACGTGCACAGATCCCCTGCTAATCAGAGCAGTACGGAACAGATGTCCCTCTTGTGATACCCGTGTCCATTCACTTTTTTCTCCATCTTGCAATGGAGGAAAAAAATGTACTAACTGGACCCATGTTAGGTCTATGGACAGTTAGATGTAAGCGGGCATGTGTCAGTTTACATCTGCTCACCTCCCATCTGTCCCATTTAGGTCCACCAAAACAGAACTTTCTTCCCTTTTTTTTCCCGGACCTACATGGACTCGGAGGTAATTGGATGTAAAACGGACACAGGTCCATTTGCATCCTGTTTCCCATAGACTAACATTGAGCTTCCAATTGGGTCCACCTGAAAAACTGACAGGTGGACCGGATTGGAACGCCGTGTGAAAGGGGCCTTAGGGCACGTTAACAATGGTTCTATTGAGCTGCGTTGATCTGCACAGGTCAATGCAGGATCAACGTGTTTTTTTCAGCCATGATCGTGCACAATTGCAAAGGCGGAATTGCAGCGGGAAACCAAGAAATCTGCCTGGCGCGACTGTGGTGCCAATAGAAAATAATGGCACCGCCAGCAGGAGCACCAGTGGTGTGCGATTCCATGACCTCGCGGCCATCCGCGCTGTTTCGTGCACGATGGCCGCGTGGTCCTGGTGGCTTGAGGAGACTGAAATGAATGCAGGGAGAGTGGAAATGGAAGAGGCGGTTTGCGCGCCAACATTGGCATGCGTTCCACACACTGGACTTCTGTGTCAATCCTCAGAAAGATATTGATGTTCTTGCGGGCAGTTCCTCTGATATACATGTCGTGCAAGGTGTCCACTTGTGAGTGCATTAACATCCATAGAGGGATATTCATCTTGGTGGGCTTACAGGTGCTTCCTCTGATATACTTGTCATGCAAGGTGTCCACTTGTGAGTGCATTAACATCCATAGAGGGATATTCATCTTGGTGGGCTTACAGGTGCTTCCTCTGATATACTTGTCATGCAAGGTGTCCACTTGTGAGTGCATTAACATCCATAGAGGGATATTCATCTTGGTGGGCTTACAGGTGCTTCCTCTGATATACTTGTCATGCAAGGTGTCCACTTGTGAGTGCATTAACATCCATAGAGGGATATTCATCTTGGTGGGCTTACAGGTGCTTCCTCTGATATACTTGTCGTGCAAGGTGTCCACTTGTGAGCGCATTAACATCCACAGAGAAATATTCATCTTGGTGGTCTTATAGGAGAACTATGTGGTTAAGGCTTTTCGCCATAGTTCTCCATAGGGTAACGGGAGGACACAAACTAGTGTCGTACCGTCACCCTAAGCTCAGTATACCGCGAGCTGTAGCTCGCGGTATACTGAGACGCCGCAGTATACCACGAGCTGCTGCTCGCCGTATACAGAGACGCCGCATGGAAACAACCATGGATTACAGTAAGGCACACATTACAGTATTGGTTTATGTTAAAAAATCTGAGGGTTTAATGTCACTTTAAGGTGGCTACACTCCCTCTTCCAACCTTCCAACATCAACTTTTGCTTGACAGCTTAGTCTGTTTCATGGGCGTTGAATAGAAACAGACTTACTGGCCGGATCACTATATAAAAAAAAAAAGAAAGAAAGATCTTTTGTACAAAAGTTCTTTGGAAAATCTAAGCAGTGTAGGGCCAGCTTTAAGGTGCCCACACACCTTACGATAATCGTGGGAAATCCCGCGATCGTACGATTATGGTAAGGTGTGTGGAAGCCGTGCGACCTCTACTACTGTAAGGTCGCACGACTTTTATCTTAGGAACATGTTCGAAAACCCGCCGAGCATCGTACGATGTTCGGCGGGTGTGTAGCATGTTCGTAAGATAAAAGCCGGACGGGTCGGTGTGCGCAAGCGCACACTGCCTGTTCGGCATTGTGGTCATTGGAAGCCCGCCCCTTAGGGGGGTGTGGCTTGTGATCATCGCAAGTACGATCTGCCTGTCCAAGATAGGCAGATCGTACTTTTTTTTTTAATTACCTTACAACCATCGCAAGACAAAAGTCTTGCGATGGTTGTAAGGTGTGTGCCCAGCCTTCGAATGCTGCTGACCATACACTGTTACTGGCAGACTGTATCATGCTTCTTTTTTTATTTTTAACATGGTTTCACTTTAAAGGGGAAGTATGAGGAGAGTAAAACATACTCTCCCCAATGCTTAGTGCCAATGTGGGACACTGGAACAGTCACATGACTGCTAATCAGTCAGCTCTTGGTCTCTGCTCCCAGCAGAAGCAGTGACCGTCAAACACAGACCCCCACCGGGATTCCTCCTTCCCTTCTCTGCTCCTCCAGAGCTGGCTGGAGCTACAGGCAGAGGTGGGGTGGGCACGGCTGGCCTCCAATCGCAGTTGTTAATTAGGAAGCCGCGATGGGTCCTGACAATATAGTCAGTATCCTTCTTGACTGCGGCACTGTTCTGCATGGCCAGCTGGCTTAGGCCACATGAATATATTCACTAATTTACTCCTGCGACCCAAAGCCAGCAGAGAGCGGCATTTACTAACATACTCCATTTACTTTATTAGTATTAACTAATAACTCCAGGAATTGTTTTGGCGCTTTGGGCGAGTATATCTTTGTTATTTTAGCACTAGACATAAATGATCACCTAACCCTTGCAGTGAGGGGGGGTCGACCCACTGCAAGGGTTAATAAAAAAAAATGTATGCAGTTCTTCTATAATGATTGTTTTCACTGCTATATAAAGTAAACCTAAGTCAAGCAAAAAAAGAAACATGGATGACAGTTTTAATTAGTCACTTGATTCAGTTAGAATACATACATTTATTAAACACGATCAAATATGTAAACACTTTATATGACACTACGTTCTTACAACATTGTTCAAATAAATCATGTAGAGAGAATCAGTTTCATGATTAGCTATTTATGATTCCCTTGTCATTATATTTCCCATTTACTGTAAATCGGATATAAACAAAACATTTGCAAGAACACATAGAATGACTTATATGCTGCTAGCATAAGGTATAACACTGACACGTGTGAGTACTGCATGAAGTTACACAGTCATACAAAGGGGCATTAAAGGTTTATGCTCTGTGTATAGTCTAGAACAGCCTTTCTCAAACTTTTTCATTATGGAGGAACCCTTAAAATATTGTTCAGGTCTCAGGGAACCCTTGCTAATAATTACACTAATCTCACATTGCATTAGTGTAAACACTACCTTCGGAAATTAGGCTAAAAAAAAAAAAAAGAATCAGGAACGTGGCATACTGAGGGGTTGATGCATAAAACCTCCTCCCACAATATAGTTGAGTGAATGCCATTTGCACAGCATTACTGCCACTAGATGGAGTTGAGGAGCATAGAAATTTATTGTGCTCCTTGGCTCCATCTAGTGGTAGTAATGTTGTGTACGTGGCATTTGCTCAGCTATATGCTGGGTGCAAGTTTAATATATCAGCCCCCTATTGTATTTGACACCCAGTGAAATGCTCCCTTACATTGGTGGTCAGTGAGAAAAAAATGTTCCTTACATTGGTGGTCAGTGAGAAAAATGTTTTCCTTACATTGGTGGTCAGTGAGAAAAATGTTTTCCTTACATTGGTGGTCAGTGAGAAAAATGTTTTCCTTACATTGGTGGTCAGTGAGAAAAATGTTTTCCTTACATTGGTGGTCAGTGAGAGAAATGTTCCTTACATTGGTGGTCAGTGGGAAGAATGTTCCTTACATTGGTGGTCAGTGGGAAGAATGTTCCTTACATTGGTGGTCAGTGAGAAAAATGTTCCTTACATTGGTGGTCAGTGGGAAGAATGTTCCTTACATTGGTGGTCAGTGAGAAAAATGTTTTCCTTACATTGGTGGTCAGTGAGAAAAATGTTCCTTACATTGGTGGTCAGTGGGAAGAATGTTCCTTACATTGGTGGTCAGTGAGAAAAATGTTTTCCTTACATTGGTGGTCAGTGAGAAAAATGTTTTCCTTACATTGGTGGTCAGTGAGAGAAATGTTCCTTACATTGGTGGTCAGTGGGAAGAGCACCTCTTACAATGGTGGTCAGTCAAAAGATTGCCCCGCTTAAAGAAAGTTTATTGGTGTCAGTGGGTACTTAGATGAAAAGCAAAATATTGTTTGTCGTTCAAGGAACCCCTAGTAACCTATGGGGTAACTCTAGGGTTGGATGTAACCCTCGTTGAGAAAGGCTGGTCTAGAATATATCTAAATATAAAAACCATTAACAAAATGTTCCTAAAGTTATATGTGAAGTTTCTAATGGACTGAACTTAGGCAGGTTTAGGGCGTGTGCCAACAGGCTTTTGTTCGCTTCAGGTGGGTATTGTATACCCATACAAATCTATAGGTATGCAAAACCCCTTTGAAGCAGGACAGAAGGAGGACACCTGTCAATGAATTCTGAAAGACCTCAAAAGCTTCTCAAACTGATGCCATTGACACAACAAGCCCGAAGCTCCTCGACACAAGCCCTTTATTAATAAGCACAAACAGCAATGATGACGTGGAGTAACCCATAACCACTGATCAGATTTAGGTTTATTGAAGTCAGATTAAAATAAGATAGATTCTGATTAGCCGGTACCTAGGGATGCATCAATACCGTTTTTTCAGTATCGAGTGGCATGGAGACAGCTTCCTGGGCAATCAGGAAGCCGAGCAGCGGGTAACGACATGCTGCCCGGCTTTCTGATTGCCCAGGAAGCCGGCTCCATATTGTTCGGGAAACCGGCTACCCAGCCGATCAGCATTGAGCCGGCTTCCTGGCCAATCAGGAAGCCAGGGGGCGAGTAATGACCCACTTTTAGAAACAAGAGTAATGACCCACCTCTCGGCTTCCTGACTGGCCGAGAAGTTGGCTTCATGCTGATTGGCCGGGAAGCTGGCTTCCCAGCAAAGCGGCAAGGAGTACTAGTATCGGTATCAGTGCATCCCTACAGATAAGGGTTGCTGTACCTTGCCCATTGTTTACTAGCTTGATGAACAAAGTTGAAGATGTTTTACTTCTTATCCGAAAGTAGAGGTTATCTAGATAAATGTTTTACAGAAAACTGCACCACCATACCTTAATTTCCTATCATGACGACTTTTTCCATGCTGTCTGGAGCGCTCTTTTCCTTGGTATTCTATGCAGAAAAGCTCCCAGTAGCAAGAACAATAAAATCCCAGTAAAAAAAAACAAAACAAAAAACACCTTTTTCTAAATGTATAAACAGCATTTTTTAACTTTACACCTTGTTTTCTGTTTCTGAATTTCAATGCACAAATCATTTCAGGATACAAAAAACACCATTACACAAATCCCAACATGCATTATAAAGCTGATTATTAGTACACAATAACAGGTTAACACCCCAAATATAAAAAATATACTGAGCCACTATCACGCAGTGAAACATAAAATTATCGGCCTGTAAACTATTTTGTTCTTCGGCAGGAAGGTACAATGAAAATGAAGCGTTTATAAATATAGACGCATAGCGGTCAATGCATTAGCTTGTGAGTGAGAGCTCACTGATCTGATGTTGGAAGTTGCTTGCTGTATGTTATTTAGGCATCGTTTTTTTATGCCAGGGCTCAGGGTTCTGCCAGTCAGCGCTGGCAGATCGGAGCGGGGAGAGGGGAATCCAGCCCTCCCCCTGTCACGGCAGAGAGCCGTGACAGGATCGAGAGGTGAGCGAACCTGGTATGTGTTCGCTCACCTCCCGATCTACTGAGCCGACCTGTGACAGTCTCATTGTCACAGGTCGGCTAGAACTACGAGGTGAGTGGAAATCACTCATCTCATAGTTCTCCTTTTACTTTTCAAGTGAACGTGGGACAACCCTTTTAAAATTCCCTAAATTCCACCAAGTATGCTATTTAAACATGGCTCACAAGCCAAACCACAGTTCCACCAGTTACGCAGTGGCCCCAATGTCCTGCAGCGCCTTCTACCTGTAATCTTGGATCCTGTGGTAGAGCTGCAGGTGGATGGGACCCAAAGGTGCATAATGCAACTGAACCAGTAGAGTGGGGGTGGAAGGAGAGCAAAGGGGCCTGCGAGCACACCCGCTTTGCTCCAAGGTAAATTGAGTGGAGTTAGCTTTTAATTACAGAGCACA
Organism: Nanorana parkeri; assembly: GCF_000935625.1. Taxonomy (NCBI): domain Eukaryota; kingdom Metazoa; phylum Chordata; class Amphibia; order Anura; family Dicroglossidae; genus Nanorana; species Nanorana parkeri. Next base: position 698,731 of record NW_017307059.1, on the reverse strand, counting down.
GCCATGCCAAAATAGTTACATGTAGAAATGAAAAGAAGAAGTAATGTATCTAAGATATTATACATATGTGCAAGTATATATATTGTAGGTCTACTGCTGGTCGTACACACACACATTCATTTTTAACCTATTGACTTTTCAATACGATTATTTAACAATCAGGTGCAATCAGAAGCTGTTGGTTGTCTCATTGAAAATGATCACTTTGTGTTTCCTTCGATTATTTGGATCAGCAGGAATTTTTACAAATATTGCCCCTCCCCTTTGAATTGAAATTGATTGAAATACTGTCCAGACACACAATTTCTTGACGCTCACAATTTAAGATTAATTCAGAATATATGATGACCAGTGAAACGTCTTCAAGAAAAATACAGCAAGTCCAGTTGCCTTGACTTATTTTTTTACAGATATATGATGCAAAGTTTACCTTGATCTGCTCAGTGGTCTTCCCTGTGTTTCACAGAACAATTAGAGACCCCTGTCATTACCCAAAGAAATCCTAACAGTTCCCTACATTAGAAACCCATGCTAATGATCAATTCTCTGTTGAAGCACTCTTAGAGCCTTTGCCAGAAACTTCCAGGAGTACTGAAAGCCTGTGCCCCCATCCAATGACCTCTACATCACAGGTATATGTCCTGTAGTCATAAAGGTGCAAAAGCACATCATGCCATATGCATCTGACTGTCTCAGAAATGCCAAATGCTGAAGATTCTAACAGTGCTTGAACAGAATGAAGATCAGCGGCACCGGCTACTGAAGGGGTGAGTACAATACCTCCTTCTTTTGCAAGGAACATTGATGGTACTGATGACTGTCGCTTTAAAAAGGAGAACTATGGGGTTCTATCTTTTTTTTCTTAATGCATTCCTTAGGCTAAATAAGTAAATAATGTAATTTACTCTAATTAGCCAAAATGCACAGTAAGGCTGTAAAACCTTATTTAAGGTGGTGGGCGGGGCTAAGCGCCGCAATGTAAGTCCATATATGGTAAATGATGTCAGCAGGGATCTCCAGTGACATCATTTACCATATATGGATCCGATCACCAGGGATCTCCAGTGACATCATTTACCATATATGGACTTTCCCATTTGTAGTAAATGCTGAAGAGAGAGAGAGAGAGAGAGAGAGAGCTCCTTCCCCTCTGTCAACAGCGATCCACGATCATTTTAGTATGTCAGTGTCAGCAGGGAGAGAGAGGGGGGAAGGAGCTGGCACACGGGGACGTGCAGGTAAGGAGAGAGCTGCTGCGCATGTCCATATATTCGTGGACGTGCAGCAGCTCTCAAGAATCACTGTCAGTCATCAGTGGGGAGGATCCCGTCAGATACGTCGGGATGTCTTCTCATTGCGGCCTTAGCCCCGCCCCACCACCTTAAATAAGGTTTTACAGCCTTACTGTGCATTTTGGCTAATTAGAGTAAATTACATTATTTACTTATTTAGCCTAAGGAATGCATTAAGAAAAAAAGATAGAACCCCATAGTTCTCCTTTAAGGGAGGAAAAAAGGAGTGAATAAAATAACCAGTTCAAAAAAAATGTGATAGAACCATTTGGCAGTGCTCACTGAACCTAAATGAGGATTACCACAGGCATAAGAAAAGTGTCTGAAGCCTTATGTACAAAACAACCTCTCTTCCAACTAGCTCCAGTCACCCCCATGCAAAAAAAAAAGTATCTGAAGGATGAAAAGTACTTGTTGGAAATAGCAACCATTTAGATTCTCATTCACTCACGCAGTGCTGCAAACAAGAAAGTTCGAGTCTGGTTCCCTTTAAAGAAAACATTGTGTATCAAGCCCATAGTATCTAAAATGATGAAATTGCAGAAGTGTTTGAATACCATATAGCTACAGAATATTTAAGGGTCTCATGTCATGACCATTCGTGGGGATAAGGACTCCGGTCAACCAGTAACTACATTAGAAAATCAATGGAGTAAACACTATAAAACATGATTTCATACTTCATTCTTCTACGAAGGTTGTGTAATATTTGGGGTCATTCATAATTAGAACAAGTAAAACAGAGTCAACTTAAGTCATACGTTGATCGTGTACAATTTTTCTATTTTCTGCAATATTATGCAAACTACCCACTGAGGAACTTAAGGCAACCTCCTGAGCCTCCCTATTGGTCCATAAGGCCAAACATTTTAGTGAAGGACCAATAGTAAGGCACACATAGGGGCAGCACTGACTTCACCTTCTAAAGCCAATATTTGCAAATCACAGTGTTCCAAAGTTTGGATCTGTCAGGGAGCTCTATAAAAGGTACAAGTCAAATTAAACAGGTACCTCAAGGTGTATTTATTGGATTTATACTAAATGCTTTAGAACTTTATACCATCATTGGGTTTTTTTTAAAGGATAAGTTCAAATTTTGCAAAAATTAAAGAAATGCATAATTAATAATATATTAAAAATATGCTTTTTCTTTTTAATATTTGCATTCAAGCCTGGAAAGCATTGCAATTGTGCAAAGCTCAGGCTTCTGCATATCTTCAAACTGGCAGAGCTCATACTGAGGTTTGAGGACGGCTGGACGCCGTTTGGAGGTGATTTAATGCAGTTGGTAGTCCTTCCCCCCATCTCTCCTAACTGAAACTCCGTACCCCCGTACGAGCTCTGCCAGATTGAAAATAAACAGAAGCCAGAGCTTTGCAGCGGTGATCGAGTGATCACAATTGGAATGCTTTCCACACTTGAATGCAAATATTAAGGAAATTGATATTTTTTTAAATATATTATTAATTATGCATTTCTTTAATTTTTGCAACAGCTGAACTTATGCTTTAAAACACCAAGCGTGCATAAATCTGAGGTGTACATCAATCCATAAGAAGCAATTCAAATGTATCTTAGATGGGGCAGCTTAAAGTATAACTCCACTTTTGTTTTCTTAAAAAAGGTCCAAAAATTAACAACTCATTCTCCCAATCCGGTGATACCATCTGCATTTTTCATAGGAGCTGGCCATCTTCTGGGCTGAATGGCTGCCAGTACTCCTGGACTAAGTGGTGCGTCATTACATGAGCACTGCTCAGTCCAGCAGGAGGGATGGGAAGAACCTATGACATCACTGGGCTGGCAAGAAGACTGCAGGATTGAAGGTATATATAAAGTTATTTAAAAAATAAAAAATAAACATTGAGTGAAGTGGGGGGCTTGAGTCTCACTTTAATGAAAGATTAATTTCTGATTGGCTGGAATGGACTACTGTACACTGCACCCTTTCTTTTTATTCAATGTATCACTCCCCAAATTCAAGCACAAGCTTAAAAGTTAATACGTATTTTAGTTACTTAAAATGTAATAAAATCCACAAATAAGCTAAATATACCCATCACCGGGCGACAAGACTTGGCGATGACTCTTCCTCATTTGTGGTCCATGTCGAAGTTTCATGTAGTGAAGTCTCCTTTGTTTTTAAAGCTCTATGTTATTGTGGTAATATTGTAGTGTATGTTCCATAAAACAACCACAATAAGTATAATATCCAATGACACACTATAAAGATCGAAGACTTTCACATGCAGACGGACAAGCCATGTAGCTTCAGAAGACACAAGCAACATAAGGGTAAGTAGAAGGTCTGTGATCTGAAGTTGTAGTCCCTTGATGGTTAAGATTAAGTATACAGTCAGTCATTTAAATGTGTGACATTCATCCTTGTGCTACAATTTCTGAATCATCACCTGGAATTTACCTATAAAAGAAAGAAAACATGATTATTGATACGCTCCCGCATTCTGATGTATAATTATAATAAACTCAACATCTGCCTATGAATATTATGGAACTGTCGTGTGAGCACTGTTGTATAATCCTGGTGAGGTGATGCAGAGCACTGGTGTCCAACCAGTTTAACATTTGAAATAATGGCACTTAATGATTATCATTATTATCCAGCTCTGCCATTACACTGCTAATGATTTATGCAGAATGGTGATGAAGACCACACGTCACTCAATTGACTGCTGTATTCATAAGTCAGTTAAAATGAAAATTGGCCAGCACCTAAAGATGACTGCGCTTATGTTTAGAGCCAGTTCTCGAACTATAGAATGCCCCAAAACACTCCATTAAAGCTTTAGTCCACCCTAAGGTCTCATTCACATGAGAAAAAGCCGGCACGTACAGCTCCGTACTGTGTGCACGGCCGTATCGAGCAGCTCCCAGGAAGGACAGCTGCTGCGTGCGATTAGTACGCAGCCACTGTCCCTCTCTATGGGAGTACGTGGCCGTACGCCGCCCTACGCTACCCCCAAGTGCAGGTCCGTGCGGGTGTCCTGGCGTGGCGGTTCCCTGCAGGGATTCCCCCCCTCCCCTGTCCGAACCTCCAGCGCTGAATGGCGGAACGGACGGGGGAGGGGGCGGGTACAGCAGGCTCTGCCTCTAGATAGGCAGAGCCAGCTGTCACTCACGCAGCTGGGTGGATCCAGACAGTATTGTCGAGATCCGTCCCGGCTGCGGCATCTCAGTATACCACAAGCTGTAGCTCGCGGTATACTGAGCTTTGGGTGATTGGAGGACGCTAGTTTGTGTCCTCCCGTTACCCTTAGGAGAACTATGGGGAAAAGCCATGACCTCATAGTTCTCCTTTAAAGGTTTTAGAAGCATTGTATGTTAATGAAAAGAAGCTCAGAGTGCTCCTATTATTTCTATGGAGACAGGCAGTTGCCCGTCACTTTGAAATTGAGAAGTAGAGAAGTTCCAAAGGTCTCCTACACAGACACAAGGTATGACATATTTAAAAAAAAAAAAAAGATACACATTTGTCAGTATGCTGTGTGAATAAATACACATAACAAATATAGAGGGCTTTTCTGAAATTTGACTGAAAAAGTGGAAATGTACTTCAATTGTTTTCAAAGACGGATCGTGAGTATTAAAATGCCTCCCTGCTTCTTAACAATTAATTTGCAGATAGGTTACATTTAAAGACCTTTCAGCTAGAGCGATTTTGTTCAAACAATACTTTAAAAATAGATAGTTTTGAATAAGCATACTCACAAGCTGGCATTACTGAGACTTCCGCTGTTACAATGCTTCTTATTCCTAAATTAGATAATCCTCCTCGGATTAATCCGCAAGTAAACGCCAAATACTGCAAGAGGTAATATGACAGTTAGATGAGCCATTGTACAGATTTTCCTTAAAGAGGCCCGTCTCCAGACCATTCATTAACAAAAACCTTCCCGTAAGATTATGCACTGCCCAGCAAAAAAAAAAAGAGTCATCACCTGGATTTCGGGTAGTGTTATGATCTGGGGTTGCTTCAGTTGGTCAGGTCTTGGTTTAGCAACGTTATGTCCCCCCAAAAAATGAGGTCAGCTGCCTACCTGAATATACTGAGGGCTTGTTCACACCAAGCGCGTTCCAGGAGCAGAGCAGAGCAGTTACAGACCGGATCAAAACTGCGTCCAATGTATTCTCATGGTATTTTGGGCTCTAGTTCACACCGCAGTGTTCAGTTCCAGAGCATGTAAAAAAACTGCTCTGGAACGCATCAAAAACGCATGCAAACCCACTGGAATGCACTGAAAGCCAATTTTAAACTAAAGCAAAACAAACAAAAAAACACACTGCACTGCGTGTGCAGAAACTCATGCAGATCTGGTCTGCATTTGGTGTGAACAAGCCCTATATGACCAGGTTTTTCCATCAAATGGATTTTTTCTTCCCTGATGGCACGGCATATTCCAAGATGACAATGACAGGATTCATCGGGCCCAAATTGTAAAATAGAGGTTCAAGGAGCATGAGACATCATTTTTACACATGGATTGGCCACCACAAAATCCCTTAAACCTTAACCTTATTGTAAATCTTTGGGATGGGCTGGAGAAGACTTTACACAGAGGTCCGACTCTCCCATCATCACTACAAGATCCTGGTGAAAAATGATTGCAACTCTGAATGGAAACAAATTATGTCATGGTGAATGCGTACCGTAATGGAAGCTAAAGGTGGTCCAATTAAATATTAGAGTGTGCGACTCCCAGAGGCAGATGCATGATGAGATTTGTATTTTCTGCATAGATAGAGGAACAGAGTTTGCCTACCCCTGTTCTATAGTACTCCTGTCCGAACTGCTGCATAAAAGGTTATATAGGGATAATAGAGGGGCAGAGGTGCTGAACCAGCAAAGACAGTAATTAGATACTCAGAAGACGAGACATCTATGGACATGCAAAGAGGGAAGGGGGGAGAGCTAAGGAACCAACTCCTCCTGGAATAGTCACACTCTTTAGCAGTTCAAAAAGCACATTGCAAGTGAATAAAAAGTTTACGGAAAAGAAAATGATTGCAAGTAAGTTTTTCCAAATTCTTGATTTGTGTGTGCTTTTACCAGCAATTTAACTTGGTGACAAGTCTCTTTAATAGATATAAATTGTCACAATGTAAATCACAGGAGTGATGGACATCCTGCTTTAAATATGGAACAATTTGATTGCCATGTAAACTCATCAGGTAAAAGCAACATAATGATCTAATTTACCAACGAATCAAAATACTGTCTTTTCCTCCCCTGAGATGATGTGCATGGTCACATGTCCTGGTCACATTTGCCAGAGTTCCAGGAAATAAAGGGAGATCAATCTACCCTTAGCAAAATGGCCACTGTCTGAAGACTGGGAAAGAAAAGAGAAATAAGGAATGCAAAGAATACAAAGCCGGCAATTTTCTAGAAGTATCTGTTTGTAGATTGTCATTACTAAACATCTCTAAAAGGTGTGTTTGTTGTTTTTTCAAAGATATGGGTAAAAGTTGCTCTTTACGTTTTCCAAAGAAAAGTAGAAAACGGCTAAATATATCTTCTGAGCTGCAAAAAAGATCCATTGCCCGAGTGCTGACAATGTAAAGTTTTTAAAAGCCTAAATGGTATGTTGATTAAAGTTGACCTGGATGTAAAAAGTGGAGATTTGCTATGTTTTAGAGAAGATTTGGAAATATTGATTGTCCCCAAGCAGTATGCTAAAAATTCAACTTTTTGTCTTAAATTCCTCTGGAAAAACAGCCCTACAACGTCTTGGTATGTGAGGGTTCCTAGGCACTCCTGTGTCTACAGCCTCATAGCAGTATATCTGCAGTGTGACATCTAAGGCACTGCTGCCTCCGACTTCTAGTTTCAGGATATTTAGAATGAGATTTGGTGATGCCACTACTGTGCTGCTCACTGTTCCGTTTGCTGGAGGCTCTGACATGAGGAAGCAAAGCCCTGCCTCTACCAAGATGTCCGCCTCCATACAGTGACACAGTGCAGAGCCAGGAATGGTAAGTCAGTACTGGTATAAAGATCAGTTGCAGGAAGACCACAGGCAAAACTGGTCACTACTCCCTTGCCCTCCACCTGTCTTTGTTGACAGTTCTACAGTGCAGATTCTAAAAAAAAAAAAAAAAAAAACCCAATCCTATTTAGTTTTTTTGGGCCTAGTAAAAAAAAAAAAAAAAAAAGCCCAATTCCATTTAGTCTTCTTGGGCCTAGTAGACAACCAGTCTACTTGAAAGCCTGGAGGGAGGTGGCTTCCATTAGGGCCTATAGAGAATAAGTCAAGGATGCATGCAACGTCATGGCCACACTGACTTGAAGAGGACAGGACACCACCCAACCTGGTCTAGGCCACAAATTCAACATTGGGTCACCAGCTGATCTCATGGCATGGGAAGGGTGAGAGGAAGCTACTGCTTATCATAGTTGGAAGTATAGCTATGATTTAATACTACAGCATTTATGTTTCTTTGTACTCATTCATTGTTGAGTGCGCCTTCCTAACAAAGGTAATACCATTAAAAGGAACATCATGTACATATTGTAAACTGTACTCAGTACAACGCTGCAGTCTGAAAAAATAGTTGAGCATCTCTTGCACAAAAATGATTTCCTTTTCAGCATGGAATGTATTCCCCATATCAAACTGCTAACCTAAGCATAAAGAGCCCGGCTCAAAGTGAACCTAACCTAGCCTAAAATATTTCATAGTATCCAACAGTGCCGCCACCTTCCGATACTTGCAAGTAGCTGTGTGGATGAAACCTTGTGTCCCTGTGTAGCCCATTAATCTGCTGTTTCTCCATTCATTGTCCAGTCATAGGATAGGGTAAGGGACCTGTAAGTTGAAGTCAAACTGCATCAGGGATCAGGTTCCCTCCTTTACCAGGCTGAGCTGTGTAAATGCCAGGACTGCACGGACATAAACACAAATCCTTTGGCAGGTAAAACAGCTCTCATATACGGATTTCATCTGTATGTTCAGCTGTCAGTCTAGAGTTCGGCTTTAAATTGTACCTTAAACTTAAAAATCGACCCGATTCCAAAGACACGGTGTATCGGGAGCCATTTTCAATATCGTACTGTTGCTCAACAGAAAACACAACTATTAATCAGCAGTAATAAAGGTGAGACACAAAAAGTTGCCGAGTACAAAGATTACAAATAAGACGTGTAGCATTTACTAAGCACAGACTAATCAGACCTGAAATGACCTTTACCTTAGGTGCATGTTCCATATACTGTTTTCCTGCAGACATTTGCGTTATGAGACGGAATTTGTTGTCCTGAAGCACATAGATTCCCTATGACAAAGTGTAATGATGAGCGGAGATATACCACAAGGACACACAAACAGTATACAACCTGCGAGAAATTATTAGAGTGGAAGAAGTATGGGCCTATATGAGAGAACAATTAGTGCAAGTCACATGGTACTGTAATATTCATTCCACCACTGAGTATATTAGATTAAAATTACTGAGGCTCCAGAATGCCATAGTACAGGGATAGGGAACCTCGGCACTCCAGCTGTACTGAAATTACAAATCCTATCATACCTCTGCCTCTAGGAGTCATGCCTGTGGCTGTCAAGAGTCTTGCAAAGCTTCATGGGGCTTGTAGTTTGACAGCAGCGAGTGCCAAGGTTGCCTAACCCTGTCATATTACAACAGCTGGAGTGCTGAGGTTGCCTACCCCTGTCATAGTACAACAGCTGGACTGCTGAGGTTGCCTATGTTTTTGGAGACATCAGCAGTGTAACTACTTCAATTTAATTGATATTTTAGCCTCTTGCAGTCTACTGTACCGTCTGTACAGCAGAGCTCATAGAGGGGGAGGGAGAAGCAACACAAGGTGCCAATCAGATGTGCTGCAGTGCAAGGAGCATGCCAACAGAAGAGACCAGAGTAAAAGATGAGCTCATCAGTCTGCTGCTTCTCCTTTCATTTTGTGGTCACGAAGTTTGGGTGGAGAGGAGACCTGTAAGTGAAAGTGTAACTGCAGCGGAAAAAGATCAGACCCCTTTCTTACTAAACAGGGCTGTGCTGCGGGGCAGAGCTGTGTAAATTCCAGGACTTGATGGGCAGAAATCCAAATAAATTATCAGGAAAAACAACTCTCATATATGTATTTTATCTGTGTAGCAGTTTGCTTGGGAATACAGCTTCAAATGGCTACATTAGGAATGTCTGATCCCCTTGCTGCTACCACAGTGTCTGGAAAGTTTAGAATGAGGCTGTTATATGTGCGCAAATATCAGCACTTGGGTTTTCCACTTGTGTATGACGTCGCTTGTTACCCAGCCGGAGCATGAAATGTGTACTCTTCCAGTCTAAGCAAACAGACAGAGCTCATAGCAGAGAATTACCCAACAAGGATGAGTGTTGGCCCTTGTGTCTCACCTGGTGATTGGTCCGCAGGTTATCAATTTGTTTTCTGAATACTGTAGTCCAGAAGTCTTTGCAGACAAACTTCATGATGTCTAATTCATCTTTGAACCTTGCGGTGTCTTTGGTAAACCTGATAGGAAGGAACAGTGGATTCATTTTAGCAATACATATTTCTGGATGGGAGCAAGGAGCACTGGATGTAACAGTTTGATCGTACACTGAAATGAGAAGCATATACATTTTTATCCCTCAGCTGGAAAACATTTCAGCAGAAGTATAAACCACAACCTCAGAGTTCTTAGTAGAGTTGTGGAAGCAGAACTGCTGTTTTTTCCCTGAATCAATCATTGTTGACACTATGCAAACAGACACTTTCAAATGTGCCGAGACTTCATTACTAAAATATGATAATTATATGTTCTTACAGGCAGCCTATTCCAGCCTTGTGAGATCCCATCAGAAAAATATAAAGCACTTTGCTTTCTAATATGACAATACATAAAACAATCAGTGCTTCTAGCTTGAAACTTTGAATCTAAATAATTATATTAGTTGTTCAGACACTGTGCTAGTTATAGATAAGGATGGGATCGGGCGTGTTCGCAGCTCCATGTGCCGAGCCAGCCAGCCAGCAAGCTGACAGCACCAATCACAGGTACTGAGACATTTTCCCGGTCCGCAGCTGCAGAAATCGGGAAATGTCTCAGTGCCTGTGATAAAGAGACCCAGTCACGCTTGTGCTTTGTTCCTATTAAAAATGCCAATTCCACCAAAAGCTAACTATAGGCGGGGGGGGGGAACTAATACGCCATTTTACTTATAAACCTTGCCAACCTCATAGGTACATTAAATGGTTAGGCTATGTTAAACTGATATTCCAGTTTCTGGTGGATATTAGATAGTGTCAGGGGCGTACCCATAATGAGGCAGCATGAGGCAGTAGCTGGGCCGACTAACAGCCCCTGAATCTCCTCGCCCGACACCTCGGCAGGCCACTGTCTCCCACACAGGCTTAACACACCGCTCCCCCCTTCTCCTGGCCGCCTCAGGCAGCGAATAACGTAGGGACAGCCCTGAATAGGGAAACCACCTACCCTAAGTTTCTCGGGGACTCTATTGGTGAGATTGCTTCTCTTGAGTTCCTGGATCTGCACACCGGTTGCAGACATTCTGAAGAGTCCCCACTTCCCTTGTTGGACTGTTTTATTCTTTTAAAGTATAGAAAATGTAACAAGAGAAGCTGCTGGAACATAGAGAAGTGAATGGGCACAGAAGCCACGGGGGGTGGGGGCACACAGATTTGGGGTAAATGGTAGTGGGATCTCATTGTTGGGGAATCTATGACGTATAGAACAAGACAAGTGGGCAAGCACCAAGTTGGGATATCTGATAAAGAGATCTTACCTTTGGAGTATCCAAGACGTATATGAGAAGCCATGAGCTAACAACCCAACCAGAATCCATTACTAAAAGATCACTTTTAGGTGGATTTACACATTAAAACGTCAGCAGGTTCGGAAAAAATTAATCATCCAATTTAACCCCATTGTGACCACTTGCATACATAGAACGTCATTGGCAGCGGTCCCGTTTAAACAGACTCCCAGCGACTACTTGGTTTACAATTGTAAAGCCGGCTGCTAGCTTTACAATAGAAGTGATTCTGGCGGCTCAACTGCAGCCAAATCGCTTCTATGGACCAGTAAAGTGCCCGCCCTTCCCCCTGGCATGTTTCCTGGGGTTCGCTGCCCCAGGACTGGCATGACGTGCAACATATAATTTTGCAAGTGCCACCATTTTATTCTACAGGGTGTTGGTGTTGGAAATGTGGATTATATCATGTGTGCAAAAAAAACGAAAAAAAGGCCATGGCAGCAAAAGGGTCCTCATGGGGTTAATTATGTTTAAAAGATGTCAAATCAGTGCTTACCTCTCTATCAATCCCTGCCCAACACGAAACCCCATGCTCTCCAACTTAGTGATGCACCTTCCATTCTCCTGCAAGAGAAAACATTGTAGATAAAACCTATGTACACAAAAAAAAAAAGATATTTAAAAGACATGCAATCTTCGAATGGACATTTTTTAAATCTGTTATACACATTATGGCCAAAGGTTTGTGGACACCTGACCATGGCCCCTACATATGGCCAAACGTATGTGGACACCCCTCCAAATAATTGTGTTTAGATGTTTCAAGTGAAGGGTACACTAAATGTTACGTGTACACAAAGACTTTTTAGGCAATTGTGGGCTTCCAGTCTGGTGGCAACAGTTTGGGGAAGTCCCAGAGAATGGCTGTGATGCTGTGCACAAAGCCTGGCCCATAAAGTCATAGTTTGTCTAGCTTGTTGTGGAGGAACCTGAGTGACCTACACAGAGCCCTGACCTGAACCCTATTGAACATCTTTGGGATGATCACAAGCCAGGTCTTCTCCTCCTGTATAAGTACCTGACCCCACAAATGCTCTTTTGGCTGAATGAGCTCAAATTCCCAAAAGGCATGCCAACATATTGTGGAAAACCCTCCCAGAAGACTGGAGGCTGTTAAGCCTCAAATGGGGAATGCACTCCATATTTATGCCCATAATATGGTTTTGGAATCGAATGTCCGACAAGCTCATATAGCTTTAAAAGGTCAGGTGTCCACAAACTTTGGCCCCACAGTGTATATACACACACGTGGATCAGTATATATTTCAAAGTGCCACCTAAATTAGGACCCGGAGACTGCCAGATGACCGCGCTCGGAGCGCCGCACACCGGAGCAGCAGTGACGCGACGCTCGGCGAGGTAAGTAAGAAGACGCGCTGGCGCTGACTCGAGTATAAGCCGAGGGGGCACTTTTCACCCAAAAAAATGGGCTGAAAATCTCGGCTTATACTCGAGTATATACGGTAGAAGATACAAGAACTGACCACATATAAAAAGAGAAGAAATACTATTGCTACATTTTATTCTACCTAATGTTGTGTTTACTCGGCAAGCCTAAAAAACCAGCGACCTTCACAGCCCATTTAATTGCATGTGCTATTATTATGCCTTCTAAAGCAGTGCGTCTCAACCTTTTTTCAGTTATGCACCCTTTAAAAGTATGCACAATCTCTAGGCACCCCAGTCTAAATTGGAGATTGAACTGTGTGTGTGGCCTCTCTAAAATCCGTGCCAGACCCTTATCCCAGATGGGGACCAGGTATGGATTTTAAGGGGAGGCCCCGTACAAAAACCCTACCATGACAGCAGGGGCCACAGCTGCAGGAAGCAGAGCAGCCCTAGATGGAGGAAAACATCTGTCCTTTTCTAAATGTATCCTACCCTGCCTGGAGCAACGTCATTAGTTCCCAGGGTACTGGCGGCAGACATGTCTGCACCATGGAATAGCATAATTCTTATTATTATACAGGATTTATATAGCACCAACAGTTTGTGCAGCGCTTTACAATATAGGGAATACATTACAATCACAATATAATTCAAGACAAGATGGTAAGGAGGGTCCTGCTCGTGAGGGCTTACAATCTAAAAGGGAGGGGCCAGTGATACATGAGGAGGTAGCTGTGTGGGAATGAATTGTATGAGAACGTGATAGTTCAGTGGTTAGTTTGAGGTGGGATAGGCTCCCCTAAAGAGATGAGTCTTAAGGGAATGCTTAAAGGCAGTCAGAGTAGGAGATAGTCACACAGGATGGGGTAAAGTGTTCCACAGGATGGGAGAGACTCTAGAGAAGTCAGGCTGCTGTAAACAAAGCAAGCAGAGTCCTGTCTTCCATTAAGAAGGGAATGTATTAGTCACAGCAGTTCGGATGACCCTACTCCCGAAATTTTTATACCATGCAAGAGTCCTCCCTATCCCCATCCCCTCCTACCGTCTTAGACAATTGCAACGACGTATACTACGTTTTATATGGAATGGATCGATCCCGAGGGTCTCCCAGCTGGTTCTATATAGGAGCAAGGCGAGGGGAGGTCTGGGACTTCCCTCTTTCCACAAATATTACCAGGCTGCTCAGTTAACCCCTTTGACATGTTGGTTTCAGAAAGGTGAAATGCCGCTGTGGGTCTCATTGGAAGCCTATGCTTGCTCCCCAGTAGCCCTCCTCAATCTCCCCTGGTTGCCCCCCAAAATAGGCAGGTCCGTGAATAACCCAATTCTCACACACACTCTAAAAATATGGGACGGATTGCGCCGTCACTTAGGTTGGGTGTCCCCTCATTTACCACTGATGTCCATCCATGGTAACCCAATGTTCCAGCCAGGCTATACTGACCCAGCCGCTTATGCTCATTGGCGTGTCAAATCTCTAAGCTTACTTACAGATTTCTGTTCGGGGACGGGAATTATTACGTTTCCAGAAATCCAAGCCAAACATCGACTGACCCCACGACACACCTTCCAGTTTTTGCAAATTAAACATTTTATTCAAACTCAATTAGACAAGTCATCCCCCCCTCCATCCCTTACCCCATTTGAAGAATTCCTAATTAACGACACTAAGACGACAGGACCTATTTCAGCCCTGTACACTCTGATACTTGAACCCCTACAAACTTCCCTCCCACCCTACACATCCAAATGGGAACAAGACCTGAGTTGTTCTATCCCTGCAGAAACATGGTCCCAAATTTGGATGACAATCTCTCGGAGCTCAGCAAATGTCCAGGCAATTGAAGCCAATTATAAGTTGCTCCTTCGGTGGTATTTGGTACCCATCAGGATCTCCAAAGCCATTCCGTCCTATTCACCAAATTGTTTCAGGGGTTGCCGGGTGGAGGGATCGGTTCATCACATTTGGTGGACTTGCCCCAAAGTGCGGAGATTTTGGCATAGAGTATACCAACTGTTGTACACAGTTACAGGCAAGACATTTCGCAAAGATCCCTTGGAAGCCTTATTACATAAGAAACCATCGGTATGTACTGCTCGGCAACACCGTCTGGTTACATTTATACTTACAGAGGCCAAAAGGGTGATTGCGAGGGCTTGGAGATCCCCCGACATACCATTTGCGGAGGTTAAGCGTAGAGTATCGAGAGTGATGTTCTTCGAGAAGCTAACGGCTCTCCAGAGGGATACTTTGGTGTCATTCCGGAAATTATGGGAACCTTGGATTGAGTCTTACCATCCTCCCTCCTTTGATATGGACTCCTTGATCCTCTGATTGTATCGTAACGGAAGCTCTAAACAATAGATTCTCCCTAACTATCCCATCCCTACTGATCCATTCCACATGCCACCCCCCTCCCCCAATACCCCTTATCACTGTCTGCAAAACCAGTTGCTCTGAATTTATCCTTTGAACCTTATAGTCTCTTACCACAATGTTTTTGTACCTACGCAGTTTACGTTATGTCCTTCTGGATTACCTAATCTGATTGTAGCATTTTATTATGAACAACTGAATGTCGTATGTTCTTTTGATACACCATGGAAAACCACATTGAATGGGCTATTGTAATAATCTTTCTTTGTTCTGCAAAACCAGTTGCTCTGAATTTATCCTTTGAACCTTATAGTCTCTTACCACAATGTTTTTGTACCTACGCAGTTTACGTTATGTCCTTCTGGATTACCTAATCTGATTGTAGCATTTTATTATGAACAACTGAATGTCGTATGTTCTTTTGATACACCATGGAAAACCACATTGAATGTGCTATTGTAATAATCTTTCTTTGTGTTTAAAACAAATAAAAAACCTTTTGAACGAAAAAGAAGGGAATGTATTGCAGGGACAAGTCTATAATTTTGCCACTTTACAGATCACTAGTTCGGCCACATCTGGAGTACGCGGTCCAGTTTTGGTCACCGATACTCAGAAAGGATGTCCTTGAGCTGGAAAAAGTCCAGCGGAGGGCAACCAAACTCATTAAGGGGTTCGAGGACCTGAGCTATGAAACAAGGTTGCTAAAATTAAATATGTTCTCTTTGGAGGTTAGAAGATTAAGGGGGGGCATGATTTTCATGTATAAACTATTCAAGGGTGACAGCAACATTTTGAACAAACTGTTTACGGCTGGCTCCGTAACAAAGACCAGAGGGTTAGCTCCGTAACAAAGACCAGAGCGCACAACCAAAAATTGGTGGAAAAAAAATTTCAACACACAGGGTGAAAGGTGTTCTTCACAGTCAGAGCGGTTAAGGTCTGGAACTCGCTGCTGCAGGAAGTGATTTCAGCTAAGAGTGTGGAATCATTCAAGAAACTGCTGGACGAGTTCCTTGGAGACCATAATATACAGGGGTACAGGTACTCCTAAGAGCAAAATCATACATGGACACATACACACTCACACTCCAACTCAAACATAAATGCACAATGCACACACACAATAGGTTGGACTTGATGGACTTATGTCTTTATTCAACCTCAAAGAGAAATTATGTTTGAAATTTGCAATCATAATTTACAATCTGAAAGCAACTGGAACATCATGTTGTCCCCAAAAAGGTCACTTTATCTGTAATGACATGCTTTGCCTGGTTTTCCATATTTAACCCACTTTATCCTTAATTAAAAAAAAAGTCTGGAATA
>NW_017307059.1:664496-682112 GCF_000935625.1 Nanorana parkeri | reverse complement strand
TATATATATATATATATATATATACACACACACACACACACACACACTGACTTGAGTGTACACAAGTAAGCACCTAGTTAGAAGAAATACAGACTACTGTCTGCAAGAGCCCCACACACAAAGGGGGCCAAAGAGGCGCAGGCTGGGCACCAGGGTTCTAATTTAACATTTTTTATATCTAGGAACAGGTTCCCCTTAAAGTGGGCATTTCATATCATGGGGGGGCCGGCTACAAGAATCTGGAAGAGACAGCTGGCTCCAAATGACAAAACAACATAATTTTTTGTCAAAGGACCACCAAACCCCGAATCGTGGGGTCTTCTCTGCACGGGCTGCTGTCATGTTTTGAATTCGGCACGGCTGTGGGTGGCTCAGCCCACACAACTACACCGTACATTCACAGATCTTTTGACAATATGTGTTAATGGAGTGACTACAACTCCTATCAGGGAGGGAGTGACAAGTTCCCAATGGAATACAAGTGCAGTGACATGACCACACTTGTAATCCATTGATACTTCCTTCTGTCCTGTAACTGAATGTCTGTACCTTGGTGACCACAGAGGCTGAGAGGAAGAGTCTGCAGAAGCCAGAGCATTGCAACCCCATTCCTCTGATAGCGGTTGCAATGCTTTTAAAGCGCAAATGCATAAATAAATAAATTGCAGATTTTTCCTTTTATTGATCTGTGTGCATTTATGATTTTTCGGGGGAAAGTTGGACTATGCCTTTAAGAAAAGCAGCGCTCTATGTCTTATACACACACTGATGCCCCCAGTGCCTGCAACATTTCTATTTGTTATTATAAACCACACAGGAAAATCCCAACAACAGATACAAAGGTGGCTCACCGCTTCTCCCTGCTCGCCAGACTTGTACACACATGACACGATCTCGTTGTGCAGAAGTAAGAAGAGAGCCTCATCGGCCATATCCTGCTTGTTCATGTCCTCTGCAGGCTGCTGACGTGCACGCGCGCTGTGTCTGTGCCCGGGAGAGAGTGCCCGGTGATCGTTCTACAGAGCTGCAGTATACATTCACATCAGCCTGACATCCTCGGCTCCGCACATGTTGCGTCATTTCCGTTTCCGTTTGGGAAAAACAGCTGGAACACCGGTAACCATGGAAACCAGTACGCTATAGGAGAAGCACTGATTTTAGCACTATAGTGTTCCAGCTGTGCTTCTCTACAATCTATTCTAGATTGTTGATAAATAAATAAATTATAATTATATAATATATATTTATTTGTATTTATTTTGTTGCCTAGAAACATGAATTGGCAGCCTCTGCATTTGGCCATTTTATGCCCATACTGGCCAATGCTGCAACCTTTCCAATCATTTAGGGGGGCACACTGGAATGGGTGGGAGCAAGTGATTATTTTAAAAGTGTTTTGAGCGTTTTTAGGCGCATTTTTGAAGTGGTTTTGAGCATTTTGCAGGCGTTCTGCTTTAGGAATTTTTCTATTTGGCCCATAAACAGCAGAAGCACCCGTGACATCATGCAAAAACGCTAGAAAAAAATGCTTCAATAGACGCTCAAAAACCGCTTGTGATGCTCGCATTAACATTGACGCCTATGGGGACAAAGAGCTCAAATCTGACAAAAAGCTCATATACAAGTGTTTTGCTACAAGGGACAGAATGCTCAGGTGTTAACAGAGGTCAAAGAAAAGAAGGAGTCTTCGTGATGAGCGTTTTGCAGCTTTGAGCTACAAAATGCTGAGGTGCGCATGGGGCCTTCAGTTTACCAGTATCTGTGTAACTGACAAGGCAAGGGCAATTTCTCTGCTCTCCGCACGCTGTCAGGTATCCAGGAAAGCCGGTGGGGTTAGCCTCCCATGCTTGCAACTTGGCAACCTGTGACGTGAATGGGGGGGGCCTGCTGCCTTTGCACATGCACCGTTTGACCCAGATGCCTTGCTATGGGACTGAGCGCGTAATGCCCCCAATCCACCCATGCTGCAGGGCTGGAGTACACTGTACATATATGCATTTTGTTCTTTGCACTATTTGTCACTATGTCACCCTGAGGAAAGGACCATGCATGTCCCCGAAACATTGGTTGTGTTTGACACACTAAATAATTAAACGCATTTCCTGACGTCTACAAACTTTGTGAGTGCTGGTGATTTCTCCATACATCCTTGAGTATGCACGGCACCATCCATGGCATCACTTCAAGCACCATGTCTACCAGGGCCGCCATCAGGGGGGTACCGCCGATACTCATGTAAGGGGCCCAGGTATCCCGTCCAGGACCCTTAAATGAGTATCGGCCGACGGTGAAGGGCGAGGAACTGCTTCACTAGGGCCTGCAGCAGCGGTGGAGGCCTGGCCCTATCAGCGCAGGGTCCAAGCATTGCCACTCCAGCGGCCCTCGAGACAAGCTGGGGCCCCATCAGTGACGTTGCTCGTCTGATGTCGGAGTGGCCGGAAGTGACGTCACTCCGGCGGCAGAGGAGGCCTGGTGTGCAGGTATGAGGAGCTGGGAGGGAGGGGGATGCAGCCCTGACCAGCCCACCTGAGACCCCTTCAGAGCCCACCATAGACAGTCTCAGATGGGCTGTGCAGCAGCTATGGTGGGCTCTGCAGGGTCACTCAGGTGGGTCCTGTGTCTATCGCATCACTAAGCCCTGCGTTCAGCGCATCACTAAGCCCTGCGTCCAGCGCGTCACTAAGCCCTGAGCCGAATACAGTTTGGGGGAGGCCTGGCCTAAAGTCGTGTAATGGGCCCCAAAATTTCTGATGGCTGCCCTGATGTCTACCATATGGTCCATATACGCTGAATAGTGTGCATGTATTTTTAATCTATGCATGTAAATGTCTGTACTAATGTTTATACGCGTGCAGCATAAATGTCCTCTATTGGAGTACAAGAGACGCCTGTGGCCAACAAAGGATGATAGGGAGCTCAGTGGGAGTCATCTTTGTCTTAGTAACCATGGATGATAGACAGCTCCGTGGGAGTCATCTGTGTTCTAGCAACCATGGATGATACGCAGCTCAGTGGGAGCCATCTGCACCGTAGCAACCAATTGATGATTGGCAGCTCACTCAGAGTTATATATGACCTAGCAACCATGGATGCTCACCCTTTCACTTGAGCTTGAAAAAGAGGATCACCTCGAAACGCGTCGCTCCTTTATCACTGTTCCGTGCACGTCCTCTCCCATCCCTCGGTCCCTTTCACTCCGTCACGTCCTAAGAACACTGCCATCAAGACCATAGGCAGCTTCTTCACCAGTCCCCGGGCACATACAGCATCCAGTCCACATTGATTCCGCCTTCATCCATCCCTCCACTTGCTGGGAGACACCGAATACATCCCGCACTGCCCACACTCCAAAAGGGCCCTCCATAACAGGACCTTGGCTCCACAAGTAAGTCCTTCACCTCTTGTGATTTGATTAATTTTTGTTTTTCCACCCGTCACACACAGACACTGGCTGTCCCTATACCCCTCACATTCCCAGGATTTGCGCTCTAATTTTTCCCCCTTCTTACCATGGATGATAGGCAGCTCAGTGGGAGCCATCTGCGTCTTAGCAACAAAGGATGATAGATAGCATGAAAATCAAAAAGAGAGAACCGGAGCGCCACAACCTAGTGCAATAAGGTGAGTTTAAAAAAAAAAAAAAATAAGATTTTATTTCAATTTTTAATACAAGAGGTACAAAAATACAGGTGGGTTTTTGAAGGGGCAACACAATATTTTCTGATATGCACTCACATGTGGCAGGTTTGAAGGAAGCTCAGGAATTTGTGACCATGAGCAGTGACGTGGTGTCAGGTGGGTCATCCAGTGGCTGGGAGGAACTCCAGACATCCCAACTCTCCCGGGCGCTCCGGGAGTCTCCCACTATTGGATAGCGGCTCCCGGCCGCCCGGGAGAGAAACACTTCCTCCCGGAAAGGTTTATCTGCTCGATCGAGCAGATAAACCTTTCCCTGCGATCGTTTTTTTTTTTTCTTTTTCTGACATCGGGAGCCGCGGCCCGACCGTCAGTCAGAAAAGAAAAAAAAAGGCATACGAATCCATAGCTAGATTCCTATTGGCTATTGCACTTTGCAATAGCCAATAGCAAACTAGGTAATGTACCCGCCCACTGCTGCTGTCAATCAGCAGAGGGGGACCTGAATTTTTCTATCAGGTCCTCTTCTGGTGATTGAAAGCAGCAGAGGGCGGGTGCAATAGCTAGTTTGCTATTGGCTATTGCAAATTGAAATAGCCAATAGGAATCTAGCTATGCATTCTTATGCCTTTTTTTAAATATTCTGACGACTGCAACTGTCAGAATACTAAAAACAAAATCAGAAAAAAAACCTGCAGATAGCAAAGAAGCTATTGCTTCCTGTGCTATCTGCCATCATTTCAGGGGGGTGCTCTCTCCCAGCCCCCCTAACCCCCCTCCGCGGATGGGGGGGGGGGGTAGAGGGCGCCTCCCTGAAATGAGAAGGACACCTCCCTGAAATGGCTTCTTTCAGGTTGGGATCCCTGGAACTCAGCTGTGTACACCAGGCCACTGGATGTCCCACCTAACAACACATCACTCCTCATGGTCACATATTGCTGAGCTTCCTTCAAACTCTGCCACATGTGAGTGCATATCAGAAAATATTGTGTTCCCCCTTATTATTGCACTAGGTTGTGGCACTTCGGTTCTCTCTTTTGTTTTTAAAGGGATACACCCTTATGCTAAATGATGTCCCTTTTGTTATTTCAGAAAGTCGGGATGTATGCTAAGCACCCAGTGAGTGAAGTTCTCTAATCTGTCTGTACACTCCTGATTCATGTATAGCTCAAGCATGATCTTTTTTTTTGTACGCCCACTCTACGCCAGGTTTTCCCACTCCACAAAAAGTTTGTGCCCTTGTTCTATCAAAGATTGTGACTGGGTTGGAATGTGTGACCGGTCACACATCATAAATCACGCCCATTTTTTCTGCGGTAAAATATGTGACCAGCAAAAGGTGAAGAATTCCAACGATTTCTCAGCAGTTCCATGGCAGATCGGCATTGCAGATGGTATGTGCAGGAGAACCGATCTGCCCTGGAACAGCTGATCGGTCCTATAATGTCACTTCTATTCGACTTTGTGGAAAGTGAGATCGCAGTTACAAAGTCAGATAAAAGTGACATTTCAAGACCGATCAGCTGTTGCAGGGCAGATCGGTTCTCCTGCACATACCATCTGCGATGCCGTTGTTCTATCAAAGATTGTGACTGGGTTGGAATGTGTGACCGGTCACACATTTAAACGTAATCACGCCCATTTTGTCCGCTGTTAAAATATGTGTCCGGCAAAAGGTGTAGAATTCAAAGCTTCCAGGGCAGATTGGCATCGCAGATGGTATGTGCAGGAGAACCAATCTGCCCTGAAACAGCTGATCGGTCCTGAAATGTCACTTCTATCCGACTTTGTGAAATGTCAGTTCGCACTCACAAAGTTTGATAGAAGTGTGAGTGCGATCCAACACATCACAAAGTCGGATAGAAGTGACATTTCAGGACTGATCAGCTGTTCCACGGCACATCGGTTCTCCTGCACATACGATCTGCGATGCCGATCTGCCCTGGAACAGCTGAGATAGCGTTGGAATTCTTCACCTTTTGCCGGTGTTCACCTTTTGCCCCCCCCCGGCCCTAACAGCAGCATACGGAAGAGGTGGGGGCAACACCAGTGGCGGACCTAAGGAACAAAGGGCCCTGGTGCAAGATTTTTTTTGCCCCCCCAAAAAAAAACACATCGCTCGGCCGGCTGTTACCGGCGGTAGTTCCGCCACTGCTTATGTGGGCTGAAGGGGCAGCTGCTTTGGGCCCCACAACAATGATTGGGCCCTGGGCGACTGCCCCTTTTGCCCTGCGTTAAAGACGGCCCTGAGTATGTGTACAGGGAAATGCAGCGGGTGGCGTACGTGCAGTAGAGCGTTCTCGGCCAAACTTCTTACTTCTAAGTAAACCAGAAGTCAGGTTGTTGGAGATCTTGATAAGTTGGAACTTTCGATATAACACCGGTCACATATTTTGCCGCAGAAAAAATGGGCTAGATTACGTTAAAGGAGAATTATGAGTTGAGTAATTTTCACTCAGCATCATAATCTGAGCCGACCTGTGACAATTAAACTGTCACAGGTCGGCTCAGTAGATGGTGAATTGAGCGAACACATACCGGCGCTCACTCTCTTCTCGATCGTGTTGCGGCAGAGAGCCGTGATAGGGGAGGGACTGGATTCCCCCCCTCCCCTGTCCGATCCTCCAGCGCTGACTGGCGGAACAGACGGGGGAGGGGGCGGGTACAGCTGGTTCTGCCTCTAGACAGGCAGAGCCAGCTGTCACTCACGCAGCTGGGTGGATCCAGACAGAATTGTCGGGATCTGTTCCGGCTGCGGCGTCTCAGTGTACCGCGAGCTGTAGCTCGCGGTATACTGAGCTTTGGGTGACGGGAGGACGCTAGTTTGTGTCCTCCCGTTACCCTTAGGAGAACTATGGGGAAAAACCCTAACCCCATAGTTCTCCTTTAAAATGTGTGACCACGTGACCGGTCAAACATTCCAACCTAGTCACAATCTTTGATAGAACACCAGGTTATCCCCTCCACGCCTAATTTACGCCAGTTTTACGCCCTCTCTACGATTAGCTGTACGACCGCTCTACGTGTAGTTCGCGCCTTCTGCGTAGATCACGCCCCTTTCCTGCATTGGTCGACATTCTAGGCTCGGCCGAGTTGCCCTCTAACTGAAGTCACTTCCGCCAAGCGTAGGAAGCACTACGTATTACCTGTGGTAATTCATTGCTGTAACCCGGAAGAGTATTGGAAGCGAGTTGGGCGGACAAGATGGCGGTGGCTGTGCGTACTCTGCAAGAACAACTGGAAAAGGCGAAGGAGAACCTGAAAAATGTGGATGAGAATATCCGCAAGCTGACTGGCCGCGACCCGAACGATACCAGGTAGGAGGCGTCCATGCTGGTGCGATGTGGAGGGCCCCGAGGAGCCCCGGACACAGCCGAAGCGGAGCCGCATGGCCCGAGCTTCCATCACCTCCATATGCCCCTAGCAGAGCCTGAACTGTGCTGAGTGTGCACCGTGCGGCTCTGCCTGGAGCTTCAGGCAACCCGCATATTAGAGAGCAAGCTGGGACTTGTAGTTCTCTTGATAGGTGCATAGACTTTGTATTGCCTCTAGTCAGCCATTCATTACTGCATGTTGAGAGTTAGAGATGGGTGTCCTCACTTTATCCATAGCAATATGTAGGGATCGTTCACACGGGTGCAAACAAACACAACAAGCGGAATTTAAAGAAACTGGAGCAGACAAAATCTGGAGCATTTGCCCATAATAACCAATCAGCTTCTCTCTTCAGGTGAGTTAAGATTTGAAAATGGACAGAAGTTGGTTGGTTGCCAGGGGCAACTGCTCCAGTTTTGATCTCCCCCAGCGTTTTTATCAGTACTGTGTTTTGAACACAGATCTTGGAGCTGTAGATGTGCATCACACACAAGCACATCTGCCAGAAGGAATCATAGTGATCCGTATCTCGTTATGTCTGGGTGCATGGACACTAAGGGCTCATTCAGACAAGTGTTTGGGTTTCCTCAATGTAAAGCGCAGGATCTTGCTGGCAGTATGATCCTGCATTAGTTGTCTGTGCACTGCATGCATGTAACATTTGTGTACATTTACATCCATACAAACGCCAATGCAGCCTATTGGCCACTGCCGGCCGATGTCAATATCAATAATGTGTGGCCCATTCACACAGCCCAGAGTGGGCGGTATAACAAAAAATGGACGTGGGGTGCGTCTGACGCACTGTGCTGATTATACACTTGACATGTTGGCCCTATGAATGAGGACATATTTGTGTGCAGCGGCAGCGCGTGAATTACTCGCACCACAAATCACGACATCAAGTGTGTAATCAGCAGAACAGCGTTTCGGGGGATTTCTCCAAACCGGAGTAGCCAAAATCTGGAGCAGCTGTGCATGACAACCAATCAGCTTCTATCTTTCATTTTCAAATCTTAAAGGAGAACTATGAGGTGAGTGCTTTCCACTCACCTCATAGTTCTAGCTGACCTGTGACAATGAGACTGTCACAGGTCGGCTCAGTAGATCGGGAGGTGAGCGAACACATACCGGCGTTCGCTCACCTCTCGATCCTGTCACAGCTCTCTAGATAGGCAGAGCCAGCTGTCACTCACGCGGCATAATTGTCGGGATCCACTTCAGCTGCGTCGTCTAAGTATACTGCTCCAGATTCTGTCTTGATAACCCTTCCTCCCCCCCCCTCCCTCTGTATTTTTAACCCTTGAGGCAAATAGTACATAAAAACTAAGAAAAGTACCTACATACAGAGGAGAATTTATTAAAATCTGAAGCAGCTGTGCAAAGCAACCAATCAGCTTCTTTCATTTTCAAATCTAAACTGAAGAAACTAAAGAGAGAACTGCTCCAGTGTTGATAAATTCATCTCACATTGTTTATGTAACCTGACTGTATTACAGTAATAAAAAAAAAAGCTTTATTTGGGCTTTTAAAGTGACACTAAACTCGGGAATTAAGACAGAAAAATTAATTCAAGCACCTTAACCATTAACAGAAATGTATCTTATTTGTGTATCACTCGGCTGTAGATCCTCAAATCATCTCTGAATTGGTGAGGACACTGTCCTTCCTTCTGGAGGGTGGCTACGTTTATTCCCCATGGTCCCTGTGTGTGTTGTGAAGTAGCCACCGCTCCAAGCTACCTCCTTTTGATGGACTACAATCTCAATACAAATTAGTAAACTAAACGTGAGATTTGTAGTCCATCACGGGAGTGAGCTTGGACTAATGGCTACTTTACAACACACACAGGGACGAAAAGTAGCCACCCTCCAGAAGGAAGGACAGTGTCAGCACCAATTCAGAGATGATTTGAGGATATACAGCCGAGTGATACACAAATAAGAGACATTTTTGTTAATAGTTCGGGTACTTGAATACATATTTCAGGTTTTACTCCTGAGTTTAATGTCACTTTAACCTCCCCAATACCAGCATGTTACACCTCCTTCATGTCCAGACCATTTTCCAGTTTTCATTGCTGTGATAGCTTGACAATTACTCTGATGCAACATTCTACTACAATACATTTTATACCGTTGTATTTAGAGCCAGCTTTCTTGTGATGGTTGTTAACCGCTGTGACTGACAAAAAAAAAATCCCTTATTTTCAGTTATAAAGCATTTCAAATAAATTGTTTTCTTCATACATTTCAAATGTATTCTGTAGGGGGGTCATATTTACAGAAGTTGTGCATGTGGTGGATTTCAGTTGCTTCTTGCATCGGAAGAAATAGTGCACACACTATTGTGATCACACAGGGCAGGATGAGCATTGCTGTACCACACGTTCTGGTGTGAGCGATCACACTGCAGGTGGGGGGGTGTATCTGTATGAGTTTCTCAAACCGTGCCAGAACGCACTGGATATGGTGCAGCTGGACCCTCAGCCACTTGCCTTAATTATAATTTAATCTGCCTTCTATTTGTAACCACTCTAGAATACTTTGTAACAAAACATTAAGTGTACAGTATGTATGAAAATACTTTCCACGTTGTTCTTCTCCCTTTGTTTTTTCCTTAACGCTAAATCAGATCTTTGCATTTGCATAAGAATATCTGAGCCTTGTAGGAAAAGTTGTCATGTATTTTCCAGAACTTTCCAATAATCCTGACCTGCACTTCCCTTTCCCTCTTCTTCCCTCCATAGCAGTGACACTCACCAACAATAACTGAATACACAGATACAGGATATGCGGCTACTATGTGTATTCTCTCACTACAGATCCCTCAGAACCGGCACCTTCAGTTACTTTTATCATTTCAGATCCTCTGATCAGCATCCACAGAGCTTTGAATAGTGGGACACTTTTATTATTATTATATAAAGAAAAAAACAAAACCATCTTCAATGATCAGTAGCTCTGGCCTATCTCCTGTGCCTCACTATTGACCCATCACTGTAATAGGCCAACTTGAGGTGCAGAAGGGGTGGAATGTGCCCTTTTACTTTAACAGCCCCTGTACTTATCAGCTGGGTGCCCACCTCTGTCTTCCCAGAACTACATCTCCCAAGATGGGGAAGAGTTCTGTTGTCCAGCACAGGGGAGTGCAGGCAGAGCTGGCAACACTGCTTGGGGTTTCCTTGCAGCAGAGGGGTGTTGTCAGCCAGCAAAAAGTTAGCAGCACACTGGATTTCTCATACGATCACCAAGTATTTTCCTGTACTTCGGGCAGATTTAAAGGGATAATGTATGGGGAAATGTGCATGTATTGCAGAGATATACTGAATGTATTTATTTTGCCCAGACATGCACTTTAATATGAAGGGGCAGTCTCATTGTTTAAAGTAAGTTGTAGGAAGATGTTGGACCTTGAGATTTTCGTATAATTCTAGCCACCCAGATCTCTGGATTTGTTGATAGTTACATAGTTGATCATTTTGAAATGTGAGTCTTCACTGAAGGTTACACCTATGCATGATATGATAACATTGGATTGTTCAGGTGTTTGACTTATTTACTTGAATTATTTTGGAATTTGGAGATGTTTATTGAACAAAAAAATGTTTACTGGTTTAAAGCGAGCATATGTATCGAAAACATGAGCCGAAATACTAATTCATCAGACGTCCTGTAGCAACACTCATTTTATTTTGATACATTTAAGAATGGGTATTGCAGTTCCATATTTACAATACTGACAATCCAAGATGTGATACAGCTCTGTTTGGGTTTTATATTCAAACTCTCCAGCTTTTAGAGCTGTCTGAGTTGCTGTCTAGGTGACATTTGTAAATAGGTTAATGCCATTGTTGGTGGAATGTTTTTGATCAATTTATTGCCTTCCTCTTAAAGCAGAACTACGGGACTACCGCACTTCAAAGGTTAAGTGCTCGTCTTTGTCTAGGTGCCACAATAAAAAAAGTTATATTTACCCGAACCGCAGAGGTGAGTGGCTGCTGTTTTGGTCCCTGAAGCCTGTCTCCTCCTCTGCTGCAGTGATGGTATATCCCTCACTGCCCTCAAATTTTATACACTGGGTATAGAACGTGATGACTCAAGGGTCCTTAGACTGCTGCAGCGCAGGGGGAGAGAGGCTCCAGGGACCAGTTGATGAACAAGCTGGCTCTGAGGATCGGCTTAGTATAACGTTATCATTTTTTCTTTTAGCACCTAGTGAAAAATGAGCACCTAAAGTGTGAGAGTAGGCCCATAAGTGTTAAAAACATTTTTGCCTGCAGTTCTGTGTGTGTGTATATATATTTTAGGGCTGCAGTCCCCCCCCAACTAACCGATAATGAGAATAGTTGGCAACTATTCTCATGATCAATTATTATCGATTAGTTGTTGCAGTCCTAATATATTTCTATAATATATATTTACATTTATTGAATTTGTCCATCCTAGATATGTTCACATGTGATGGTGTTTTCTGTCGTATTGGTAGAATTGACCTGCTGCAGAAAAGCTAATTGGTCTGTGAAATATTTGCTGACTAAAATGGATAATTCATGTGTATTTTCTGCCGGCCTCTACTTGGTTAGACTAGAAACTGAAAACGCTGCAAGCTAAAATGAACATACGAAAAGCTAGTTTGTATATTGCCATAACTGTGATTAATTGATTTTGCTGTATTTCAGGCCTGCACCAGCAAGGCGGCTGACCATCTCAGGCCCAAATGCAGTTGGAGGTAGAGGCCGTGGTGGCATTGTGCTACGGTAAGTGACTCTCCATTTCATTTATAAATCCATGTTTTTAAGAAGGCTTCTGAAAATGTCAAGCTTTGTCAGTGTATGTCTCCTGATTTACTTGTGTTTATGACTTTGGGTGTTAAAACAGGGCCTTGTGTACAATGGGCAGAAGTAAGGATTCTCAGTGGGGTTTCTGTGATTAAGGATTGTAATAGGGTAGCGTTTTTATGATCTGGGAGCACCTGAATCCTAGGTTAACAAGAGCTAGCATGGGTGATTTGGCCAATTTATGGATGCCCTCTAAGAAACCAGTTTGGGTGTGTTCAGTTTGGAGGAGTCCTAGGCTTAAAGAAATACTTTTCAGTCCCCCAGAATTATCTTCAGTCAGTGGTACTAAAGCTTACTATAATGATATTGTGTTCATTCTTTCACATTTTAAAAATAAATGGTTCTTATTTTTCTCCTCTAGGCGTGGACTCTCGGATAGTGGCGGAGGGCCCCCAGCCAAACAACGGGACTTTGAAGGTGCCCTGAGCAGGTAAAGTCTTCTGCACATGAACTGTAACAATTATTCAAGTGGCCATGACTGATTCTAACAACATTAAAAATGGCACATTGGTGAACTCGATCACCAAGAATTTAAGTTTGATATTCTATGTAGTCTCCTTAATGAGACCTTTTACCAAAACGTGTTGATTGATGTAGAAAATTGGAGTCAGGCCTTTCTCTATGAATGCACAGTTGAGATTGCCTGAATTCTTGGTTCTCTTTGAGGCAGGGAAATTGGTGTGGATGCTTAGAACTAGAATAACGATGGCTAAGCTACGCTTTTGACATTATTTTTGCTGGTGAGCAATAGAACTACTAATTGGCGTATACCTAATTAGCAACACATTGAAATCAATTTGCTGCAGATTAGGAGACTGTCAACGAGTTACTAAATTGGTTATAAAGTTAAAATTAAATGTGTACACATCAAACTAGTAATGAAACTGTAGCAAACCAGTGTGTTTACTTCTGATGTCCTGGAGGCTTTTGGGTGAATTCCAGCTCCTGGAAGGCTGCAGTCTGTGTATCCACTTAGTCTTGGCACATGCCTCAATTTTTTTACATCCAGGTAGAAGGATTAAACTCGTGTCAGCACTCCACACTAAACAGCAACAGTAGTAGAAAGATAAAATGCAGTTCCTTCTGCTAAAATCACCAGGTTTACAGCCACCCGTCTTTATTCAAAATTCTTCCATTGAACAGTTTCCCTGATCACCAATCACTAAGAGCCCATTCACACCAGGCCCGTCTGCCAAAATTAAGCAGACGGGCTAGTGTGTAGTGACAGCTGAAGCACTGTACCCCTCCCCCCCATTGCTGCAGCTGTCACTGCTTTCCTTTTTCTAAACTTTATTTGGAGTGTACAAACTGTACACTCCATTCACGGTGTGCTGCGCTGGGGTAACATGGTGTGATACAGTGCACTGCGAAAAAATGCAGTATGTCTGCATTTTTTCACAGCGCACCTGCAGGGTACATAGAAAACATTTTTCTTTGTGACTGGGGTTGTTCCGTTGCTGAAAAATACATCTAGTGTGAACAAGCTGTAAATCACTGGTGTGGATTAGGCCTAAAAGTATTAGACCTGCTTTGCTGAAAAATTCTAAGCTTGTGGTTTTTTTTTTTTTGCAGGCTGGGTGGGGAGCGTCGACAAAGGAGAGAGTCACGCCAGGAAAGCGACGCTGAGGATGAGGACGATAAAAAAGTATGTGATTCCTTTTTTTAATGGAGACTGTACACACAGGAAACTGTTTTTGTTGTTCTAGGTTGTAACCAATATTTTATGTTTCAGCCGGCGTTGCAATCCTCAGTTGTTGCTACCTCCAAAGAACGTACACGCCGAGATCTTATCCAGGACCAAAATATGGATGAAAAAGGAAAGCAAAGGTAAGCAGCAAATATTTAAGCAATATTTTGTTTATATTTTCTGGATGTGTTTAGGAAAATATTGTATCTTTCCCATTTTATATATTTAAAAAAGTCAAGGTATTTAAACCTTTCGTCTTCATTGGGATTTCTGTCATGTTTGCTGTGAGTGTTCAGTACACAGAGCTAGCTGCTCACAGCTCAGGTGATTCTCAGTTCTGTGCAGCTGATCACATTACTATTGCTTTCACTGTTGGTGTATTATACCACCAGAAATGAATGTAGCAGAAAAACCTCTTAAGGTCCCCACACACCTTACGATAATCGTACGATAATCGCGGGAAATCCCGCGATCGTACGATTATCGTAAGGTGTGTGGAAGCCGTGCGACCTCTACTACTGTAAGGTCGCATGACTTTAAACTTACGGACATGTTCGAAAACCCGCCGAGCATCGTACGATGTTCGGCGGGTTTGTGGCATGTCCGTACGATAACAGCCGTACGGGCCGGTGTGCGCAAGCGCACACTGCCCGTTCGGCATTGCGGTCATCGGAAGCCCGCCCCTCAGGGGGCGTGGCTTGCGATCATCGCAAGTACGATCTGCCTATGCAACATAGGCAGATCGTCTGTTTTTTTAAGTACCTTACAACCATCGCAAGACAAAAGTCTTGCGATGGTTGTAAGGTGTGTGCAGAGTCAAATTTGCCACCAGGGGAGGTACACTGTGGGTATAAATGTGGAGGCAGCTGATGTTTTCAACAAAGGAGAAACAATGTTCTCATTGATAGCTTTCTTTAACCACTTCCAGCGGGTTCACGTAAATATACGTCCTCCGCTGGAAGTGGGTTATACCAAGAGCACGGCTGCTGCTGTCCCCCTCCTCCGCCAGGGACCGGTGTGGAGGGTCTTCCCTGATAGATCGGAGGAGAACTCAGCAGCGTCCAGCCGCTGAGCTCTCCTCCGATCACTGGACCCGGAAATGATGTGTATTATATCATTTCTGGTGTCACTGTGTACATTCTTTGGCTGATAAAGCAGATCTCTGCTTCATCAGCTTCTCAGGGGTCCTTTGGTTACATGGGTCTGAAAGACCCCTGATGTCTCCATTAAAGAGGACCTGTCACATATTTCCTAATTCACATTTTTTCATTTGTGCAAATAGTAAGAAATTGCTGTGGGCAGCAAGTGGTTAATAAAATAGTGGATGACAATTTTGTTTTTTTCTTTTGTAGAAATCGGCGAATATTTGGCCTGTTGATGGGGACCCTTCAAAAGTTTAAGCAAGAATCGAATGTTGCTTCAGAAAGAGTATGTGTTGTAACAACAGTTTTAATGTAATCTCTTTAAATGTGTCCCCACTGCTGATTACTCATTGTAGTCTTGCATACTGCCACTTTAAAAAAAAATATTTTTATATAGCATATGTACTTTGATCATTGTATTTCCACGTTGCTGTGTCCTGTTTAAGCTGCATATTGCCACTCCTTTTTTGTACTGGATATTATACTTTTATATCTGGAAATCGGTTTTATGTAAAGAGACTGGTATTTTTCAAGTGTAACAAATATTGCCACATGGCATGTACCACAATGCACCTTCAGGTACATCTGTTGTTCATAAGGGCTTTTTCTTTGCACCCACGTGCCCCTGTAACTTTGGCCCCCAGCTATTACCCCCTTTAAAAAAGAGACTGTGTATAAATGGGCAAAATCAGGTCAGTGGGGGCCAGAGGCTAAAGTCACAGCAATGGGATCAGGAAGCGCTCACTGGCAAACGGATGATAAGTTACAATAATGGGGTTTTCTGCAGGCACCTTTATGCAGCATTTGTTCAGTGGTGTAATAACTTCACAATTGTTGCTGTGTCGGTGTCACTTCCAATTTTAATGACCATGTCCCATCCACCTACATTGCCAGTGCTGTCTACTCTAAAATGTATAGTATAATTACAAAAAAACAACAACATTTTGGTGCTAAAACCTTGATACTTTAACATTTTGGCACAGGATCGTGTACTCTCAGCTCCAGTACTTGTCACCATATTAGGTAAAAAATTTTAGAGGTTACATTTGGGGGGTAAGGCTTTAGGGGTATTTCTAATGGTAGCTGATTTAACTGGTTTTGTGTTGGGATTCAGCGCTAGTATACACAGCCTTCAGATTCACTTCAAACTTGAAGGATGTGCAATCCAGCTTAATGCTGTGTTCCATTGCTGTAAAAAACAAAAGAAAAGGAAATATATTCCCAAAAAACAGTTGTGCATTGAAATCCTAATTTTTGCTGAGTCTGACCTGCAGTAATGGCACGTGCCACCAGTGGCAAATGTCCCGTGCTTTGGGGAACCCTGCAGTACTGCTTGTTTTAAAGTTTTCTTGCTGCACAGATGAAAAGACCCTTTTCAGACAGTTTGTTACATATTGATCTGTGGTGGGGTGCTACAGATATTTGTTTTTTGAACCTGCTTATTTTATAAACCTGTTGTGGATAGCTGCTTGCATATGCATAATAAATGATCTTGTGCACCGTTACAATTATGTTCTTCTGACCCCACTTCTTTTTTTTATCTAACCTTAGCAAAAGAGACGTCTAGAAATTGAACAAAAGCTTGAAGTGCAGGCAGAAGAAGAAAAGAAACAGGTGGAAAACGAACGTCGAGAACTATTTGAGGACAGACGTACCAAACAAACTGAACTGCGACTATTGGAGCAGAAAGTTGAACTGGCACACTTGGTGAGTAAATGCTGCTAAATGTCTTTCTCGCATGCCTCTGCTTGGGCAGGTTCTAATTATTTTTCCTGTTTTGTTTTAGCAAGAAGAGTGGAATGAACACAATGTCAAAATTATCAAATATATAAGAACAAAAACAAAACCCCACCTGTTCTACATACCAAGCAGGATGTGCCCACCAACACAAAAATTACTTGATGAGTCGCAGAAAAAGATGAATGGTAAGTTTTCATAGGTTCTTGTGTTATGTTGTACCTCCTGGCTTGTCCAAAAATGAGGTCCTTGTTGTTCCTAACAACTAGTTACTTTTTTTATACGGTGGAAAAAGAAGCCTAGTTGCTGTAATAAACTTTATATTTTGCTTTCGGTCGCTTAATAAATGAGGTCTGTTTTTAGGGCTAAAACAACTAATCGATTTAATTAATAATAATGAGAACTGTTGTCAGCAATTTTTATCAGTTGGTCTGGATCCCATGCTTCTCTCCTCTGTGATAAGAGCTGGACTCTGTGTCCCCCTCCAATCCCCTCTGCTCCCAGCAGAGATCGGAGGGGACACAGACCACTGCAGCCGGTGCCCAGAGGTGAGTAGAGCTCCACCAAACCTCATCCCCAGTGCTGATCACTATGATGTTTGGAAATAACTGAGGACAAAGTTTTCAGGTACTGTGTCCCCCACTCATGAATGAACAGGAAGTCCTCTACATTAGTTCCTGTTCATTTGTGATACTAAACAGATACTGTGCCCACAATTTCCTCGATTTTTATGAATGAACGGGAAGCCTCTGTATTGAGTGCTGAGGCTGCAGAGAAAAGAGATTTTGGACTCTGTGTCTTTAATATCTGTTTTGTTTTGTTTTATTTCGAGAGGAGAATATCAGGGATTTGTTTTGACCCCGATATATCCGTAAAGCCCCTAACTGTAAAGTAAAAAACAAAATATAAATTGTTAAAGAAATAAAGCTGCCCCCTCCCCCCCAATTATATATATTTATAGATAGATCTATCGATAGATGGATATATATATATATATATATATATATATATATATATATATATATATATATATATAGAGAGAGAGAGAGAGAGAGAGAGAGAGAGAGAGAGAGAGAGAGAGAGGGGGAAGAGATGGGTGGAAAGAGAGAGAGAAATGGATGGAGAGACAGAGAGAGATGGATGAGATGGATGGAAAGAGAGGGAGAGAGAGGGAGGGAGAGAGAGAGAGAGAGAGGGGG
>NW_017307059.1:662234-664110 GCF_000935625.1 Nanorana parkeri | reverse complement strand
TATATATATATAACTAAAAAGGGTGGCTTAAAGTAATTTTTGGTTTTGGCCTGAGAAATTCATTTCAATGGCACCCCAAACTTGCCACCCGTCCACAGTGCGATCACCTGCATCAGAATGCACAGTACCGCGCGTTCAAATGCTCTACAATTGCAAAAACTTGTGCATGCAGTTTCATTCCAAAGGAAACGTAACACTGCATCAGTGTATTTTATTTTGAATTGAGGAAGGTTTTTACATTTCTTTTCTTTTTCTTCTAACCGATTAAAAAATAAATAAATCAGTCGACTATTATCAATTATGAAAATAATAATTAGTTGCATCCATACACGTTTTGTTCCAAGTGGAGTAATCCAGTTAAATACTCATATCGGATAATAAACATTCTTGGCTAAATTTAATCCATAAATATTCGGCATTCATATTCCTTGTTCACGAAGGATGACAAAAACAAAGATCTGTATTTTGTTACTTTGTAGATGGCATGCTTGTTTACCCTAGATTTTGTTTTCTCTTGTTTATCACAGGTATATTTGATAAAAGACGAGCTGAATTTGCTGATCAGTTAAACAAAATGGAAGCTAGGCCTAGGCGCCATTCCATGAAAGAAAAAGATCAAGAAAAGAAACACGACGACGAAAATGAACAGAAGGAGGATCGAGAAGATGGTAAGGTGGCTCGGCGTGAGAGAGTTGAGGAGATAGGTAACCTGTCTATAGATATAGAGATGGAGGACACCTTTGAGGAAGAGAAGGATGTTAGTGTTAGGGATGTAGAGATGGTGCAAGAAATTAGCCTTATGGAAGATGGTGAAGATTCTAAAGTTGAGGAAAAGATTGAGGAAGAGGGTAGAGTTGAAGTAGAAGTGCCCCAGATCAGTAAGTGGGAGGAGCAGGAACTAGAGGTTGATGAAGAAGTAAAGGAAGAGGAGGAACCTAAAGACAGTATGGATGAGGATCATCAGGAGGCAGCAGATTTCACTCAGTCAGCTGGCTTGGAGTTAGATGAGAGTAGCCAAAGTAAGGAGATAGAAAGTGAGGAGAAAGCAGAGGAAAGGTCAGAAGCCAAAGTTGATGAAGTCGAGACAGATAAAACAAACGAGCCAGAACCAGAACCGGAATCCACAGAAAAGCAGGAGCGGGAACGAGAGCCAGATCTAATGTTCCAGCCACCAACAGATTACGAGCCTCAAACAAGGCTGGAAACGCACTATCATTTTGAAGTGGAGCAGGTGGTGGGAAAAGAGGAAGGCGTAGAGATAGTTGAGAACACTTCTGAGACTCCGGTAGAGCAACCTCAGATTACCTTGCCAGAACACAAAGAGAAGAGCAGCAAGAGCAGGGGGAGAATGAAGAACAAAGTGGAGAAGAGCAGGAGCCGTAGTAGCAGCAGTAGTTCCAGCAGCAGTTCCAGCTCAAGCAGCAGCGGAAGCAGCTCCAGCAGCAGCAGTAGTCACAGCAGTTCAAGTAGTAGTAGCAGCAGCAGTGGGAGCAGCAGCAGAGACAGCAGTAGCAGCAGCAGTAGTAGT
This sequence comes from Nanorana parkeri, assembly GCF_000935625.1. Lineage (NCBI taxonomy): Eukaryota > Metazoa > Chordata > Amphibia > Anura > Dicroglossidae > Nanorana > Nanorana parkeri. Next base: position 662,582 of record NW_017307059.1, on the reverse strand, counting down.
AGCAGTGAAAGTCGAAGCCGAAGCAGAGGGAGAGGGCATGCGAAAGAAGTCAAACGCAGGAGAAGCGCAGAGCGAAAGCGGCGAGATGCATCAGGAGTAGAAAGGAGTCACAAGTCTTCAAAAGTCAGTATCAGAGACCCCAAAGGATCCAAGGACAAAGGCTCATCAAGGTCTGACCACAAGAGGACAAATTCGGAAGGTAACCGGTCAAGCAAGAGACCCTCAAGAAGTGAGAGAGACCGTAAATCAGACAGGAAAGACAAAAGGCGCTAACAGATTCTTGCTTTATGGACTGTAGTTGCTCTATGGTGCTCCCTTAACAATAGCATGGTACTAATTGTTTTGGAA
>NW_017307059.1:649383-662184 GCF_000935625.1 Nanorana parkeri | reverse complement strand
TTTTTCTACTTTGCATAATTTTATAATTTTGGTGGTTTAACAGAGATGTAAGCTCAGATCTTTAAATAAAACCATAAAACTTTTCTCTCCCCCCTATCTTTGCCTCTTTATTTGCTACCTGCTTTTAATAAGTTTCCATTGTTTTTGGCAAAGTTGCCTTTTCTGTAGAATTTATTTTTATAGCAATATATAGAATTTGTAATTCCTCCCCTGCAACATTTGCATATGTATATATGCCCACTATTTATATATTTTTTTCCCATTAAAAATAGGCTGGACACATCTAGATTTTGTGTTTTAATTCTCTCCTTGGTTCCCAACAAAAAAAAAATGCATCTAAAGCCAGATTTTCTGTTTTTTGTTGTTTTTTTTTTTTTTTTTTTTTTAGTTCTGGATAGAGTAGCGAACAGATAGAACCTCTGTCAGGTTTTTATTGCTCTCTCTGCCCCCACTAGGAAGATTCACCCTTTCTGTTTGCGCTAGTGACCTTTATTCCCAAGACAGAAAGTGAAGGAAAAAATCCAAACGTTTCAGTTGTCACTAGAACAGGAATAGAGGGCAATACTTCCAGTAGGGACACTTGTTCCATTGGCAACTGAGTGTATTTCTTGTCACCTTTTGAAGAGATTTCCTATCTCTTCCTGTTTCTCTGAAACAAGAAGTGAAGGGAAATCCCTCCCATGGGGCAAAGGCCGCAACAAATAGCCTTGACAGGGGTTTTAGCTCTTCATTACTTGGCGTAAAACAAAAAACAAAATAACAATTTTGGCTTGAGATGCACTTTATGGCTATTGAGGCCTAGTATTCACATTTAATGTGTACGGTAACTGGATTTCAACTGGGCATCATCTCAGGGTGATAATGAACTGATAAACAAATGGAATGCAATGGTGTATATACAGATCATTTGTTAATGAAACCTGTTTGGAATATAGTAAACTTAGTCTGAAGTCTCTGGTATAGCCAGAATATTTTGTCAGCAATGTATGTGTTTTAAGATTTTGTACGAAGTTACAACTGTTGAGCTGTTATGTGCAAATAAATACTTTGACTAGCAACTTGTTTTTTTTTTTTTTTTTTTTTTTTTTTTTTTTTTTTTTTTTTTTCTCTTTTGTTATAAGGGATAAGAATATCGCTAACCATCTGCATTGTTCTGAGATTCCACTAGGATTTTCCAAACCTTTCTCACTTGTGTGCCATCATCACAATCCTGTTAAAAATGATCATGTGCACCACTTGCCTACACCTCCAATATCGAAGACAGGGGCAGCCAAACTTTGGCCCTCCAGCAGGCCATCATGCTTCTGCCTCTGGAAGTCATGTCTGTGGCTGTCAGAGTTTTGCAGTGCATTATGGGCCTTCTAGTTCCACAACAGCAGGAGGGCTGACTTTTGGCTACTCCTGATTTAGTATCTCCACTGAAACTTGTGTGAGCTCATGCAAACTGTTGCAGCATGATCCCTATGGTAGCGAAGGTAATCTCCCACTAGACCACTACAAATCCCACGAGCCATTGCAAGATTCTCACAGACATGACTCCCGGAGAAAGATGCATCATGGGATTTGTAGTTTAACCACAGCTGGAGGGCCGGAGTTTGGCTACCCCTGCACTAGACACGTTTGAGGTGGCTGTTATGGGTTATGATTTGTTGCCCCTTAACTTGGTAATGAAAATCTGCCAAGAGAGAAATATCAGAGCTGCTACTGATGGAGAGATTGTGGAGTAGCTTGCTCCTTAACCTTGTCTCGCATCATAGTTACATAGTTAAGTCAGGTTGAAAAAAGACACAAGTCCATCGAGTTCAACCTATAGAGATGCGGAGAAAGAAAAAAAGAAAAGCAGATCAGGACATGCTTGTTCAACACAAAATCTTATCTGTGCTTGTTCCAGATCAGTGACTAACAAAGTGGTGAAGGGATGAGAATGACAACAGCACTTGTACTTAAAAAAAAACAAAAAAAAAACCAGACCAGTGATGACAGCACCCATATTTCCATCTTGGCGGACTGCATTTAAAAAAAAAAGAGATGAATTAAATCTGCAGTATTATGACAATATACTTCCTTCCTTATCTCCAAGCTAGGCGCATAATGGATGAATGATCATTCACAAACAAATGTCTAAAGAGCATCAAGGCACATAAGTGGTCACTGTATATCACACAAGTAATAAGGGCCTTAGCTAAATCCCTTCCTTTTATGATCATTTGCTTCCTGTCTGTTGCCTGTGATATCACAGATGGGTTGACATTCAGCGCTGCATGACGGAATAAATGTCAGTCAAAGTACCGCAGCGCTGAATACTGAAAAATGGCCTGGATGGGAAGGGGGTTTAACACCGTGGATGTCAACTGGTTAAAATTGACATGGTAGTAAGTGGTCAAAAGGTGCTTCAAGTGGAATAATAAGTTAACAGCTGCGTTCACTGTTGACCTATTTGTAGTTTTATTCATGCATAGGTCATCCAGGCATGCTATATGCCAAACAACATAGCCAGGTTACCGACATGCCTTTTCCCTATTACAGTTAAACTATAGCCCTTTGTCTCTTAAGCTGGCCATACACCTATAGATGATCTGCAGATTTTCTATGGTCAGATGGAAAAAGTGCAACAGATTCCTCCATCTACGCTAAACTATGTGGATGGAGGAATCTCCCACTGGGGCAAGCTTCAGTATCTTGCTAGTCGGCCTCAAAATACCTGAACAATGCCTGCATCCAATGAGATTGTTCAGGTATTTTGAGAGCCAGCGGGGCCGACTAGCAAGATACTGAAGCTTGGCCCAGTGGGAGATTCCTCCATCCACACAGTTTAGCGTAGGTGGAGGAATCTGTTGCACTTTTTCCATCTGACCATAGAAAATCTGCAGATCATCTATAGGTGTTTTTTCCGGCTGGTTTTTAACATGATCGAGAGATGACTGCCGAACGGGCCGGTGTGCGCACGCGCACACTGCCCGTTCAGCATTGCAGTCATGGGAAGCCCGCCCCTCGGGGGGTCGGACTTACGATGATCGCAAGTACGATCTGCCTGTCCAAGATGGGCAGATCGTACGTTTTTTTTAAAGTACTTTACAAAAGTCTTGCGAGGGTCGTAAAGTGTATGGGCACCTTAAGAAGACAGGTGCTAACGGGTTCCACCTTTTCTTGGTTAATTTCCCCCAGCCTGTTTCATTCAATACCTGTGTGCCTGGACTCATAATGCTGACCATGACGAGCCGTCATCAGTCAGCGCTGCCAAGTGACTGCACTGATAATTGAGAATCTCTTCTGAGCCTTCCTTCCGGGTTGTATGCTGGAAGAAGGAAGGCTCAGAAGAGATTTTAATGTGGCAGTGCTGACCAATGACTGCTCCCCATTACCAGCAATGTGATGCTTCATGGCCTCCGGGGCTGTGTAGTAAAGTTTTTAACTGGGTGGCAGTGGATGGTCATGACAGCGGGGAAGGGGAGGGTGTTGTGAGTTCACCTTTTCAATTTTTTGGGGGGGAAAAGGTGAACTAACCCTTTAAAGAGACAAAAATGCCAAATGTGCATATTATGCATAATACAAAATGATTTTTCTAGCCCACACATGCACTTTACGTAAAGTTGCAGATCTGAAATGGCGAAGATAAAAAACCTTTTCACGTTATATTGACATAATTGATGATGTCCTATGCACATTACATTTCCCAGTACTGTAATAAGACCCCCGTTCACATGTGAATGTTTTAGGAGCTTTGAGCATTGGGAAAAATGCACTTTCTAGCAAAATGCACTTTACATAGAGTTCAATGATAATGTATGTATAATGCAACCACTATGCACTGGCCTGTTAACACCAATGAATAAGAACTGTGATACTCTGCATGTTCACAGCTTTCTAAAGAGTGGAGAAAAAGGGTTTCCATTCTCATCTATGAAGCTCTTCATATTTGTGTTGCATTTTTGAAAAATTTTGTGTGCTGCATCTTTAGTGGTTCTTTTAAAAAGTGTGCTTTATGTTATAGCCAATACAACGCACACTCCACATTTTATTTAGCGTGCATTGAGTTATACAACCAAAGAAGAACTCCAGGAATTATTCGATTTTTTTAATATTAACTGTTGTAGTGGGTGTACCACCACACTGCAAGGGTTAAAGGAGAACTATGGGGTCAGTGTTTTTCCCCATAGTTCTCCTTAGGGTAACGGGAGGACACAAACTAGCGTCCGCCCGTTACCCTAAGCTCAGTATACCGCGAGCTACAGCTAGCGGTTTACTGAGACGCCGGAGCGGATCCCGACTTAGATGACGGGATCCGCCCAGCTGCGTGAGTGACAGCTGGCTCTGCCTATCTAGAGGCAGAGCCAGCTGTACCCGCCCCCTCCCCCGTCCGTTCCGCCAGTCAGCGCTGGCAGATCGGAGCAGGGAGAGGGGAATCCAGCCCCTCCCCCTGTCACGGCAGAGAGCCGTGACAGGATAGAAAGGTGAGCGAACCCGGTATGTGTTCGCTCACCTCCCGATCTACTGAGCCGACCTGTGACAGTCTCATTGTCACAGGTCGGCTAGAACTATGAGGTGAGTGAAAAGCACTCGCCTCATAGTTCTCCTTTAAATGCTTGTTTGTGTCAAGTTAAAAAAATAAAAAATTAATACTCACCTGAAGCTCAGAGCCGATTTCTTAGCCCTCATTCACACTGATAAGAGCTGGCCCTGGATCCTGCCTGCGTACGAGTAAGGCCACCTGCACGGATGTGCAGTTCGGGTGAGCGTACGGCCGCGTACTCCCACATAGACTAACAGGCTGCTGCGTACAATCACACGCAACACCTGTCCTTCCCGGGAGCAGCCGGATCTGTACGGGCCAGCTCTTAGTAGCGCGAATGAGGCCTTAGACTTTATTCTTATTATTATAATACAGGATTCATATAGCACCATCAGTTTGCACAGCGCTTTACAAAATGGGGGAGACAGTATAGTTACAATACAATTTCAGAACAATAGGGTTAGGAGGGCCCTCCTCCTGAGAGCTTACAATCCGTCTGCAATCTAGACTTGTCCTTCCAACGTCTCTCCCCCTCTTTTGCAGCCGTCTAAGGTCCCGTATATGATCATGTCTATACACAGTGTATAGACGTGAGGACGCTGAGGAAGATTCCAATGCCGCAGGTAGGGGGATAGAGGCTGGAGGGATGGCTGTGACTCGGAGCTTTGGGTGAGTATAACTTTATTTTGGCACCTCGACACAAACGTAGCCCCACTGCATGAGTTCATGAAAAAAAATCCCTGGAGTTCTTTAAATTCCAACAAAATGGAGACAGGTAATGATGAAATAGAGGCATGAAAATGTGTATTGCGCTGTGGTAAATGTAACTGCAATGCTATAAAATGATCTTGTATGGATGCTTACATTGGTCCAGCTTGGCTGGATGTCCGTATCCATATCTGATCTCCATAGGGATGCTGAAAATTACTTTATTATTCCCCATGGTTACCAATATAAGTTAGCAAGAAAGATAATGCCTTGTGTTCAGCGTTAAGACATGCGGATGTGGGTGGGACCTGAGATCAACTGATTTGCACATAGTTATGAGAACCCTCATAGCTCTCTTACAGCTCTTCACTACCACTAAAATAAAATTAGTTGCTGACACTATTTTGAGCAGAAACAACAAACAGCCCAGAAAAGCCCAAGTGCAGCATCCTAGCTATAACAGCAGATGGCGATGTTTTGCTTCACAACTTCCGGTCTGCTGCTGTGCACTCTTTATGATAACATCCGTTTAAAACATCAGGCCGAACAGCGCGCCTGCGCAGTGAGGTCAGTCGTCTCCTAGCAACCAGAAGAGCGACGGTAGCAACTAAAAGATGGTGAGTGGTTTGTGTTTCTGTCCGTTCTGTCGGTGGGACAGCGATGTGATTGGAGTGGAGCCCGAGGCCTGGCTGGGATATACAGGCCGGGCCTGACCGGGGATAAGGGAGGGGAGGAGGGAGCCATGAACTGCTCCCATTTTCTCTTGTTATTGTTAATCTGAATGTTGTGTGATAATAGAATACACGTGTATAGAGACGTTCACAAAGATGGGGAGTCATTTTCTGTAATGGATTTTCATTGCTAACCCCAAATGTTGTCAGAGGATGTTTTTATACATTTACTGTTATATGTTAACCCCTTCCTGCTGGCTGTATGCATATATGTGGCAGCAAGGAGCGGATCTTTATTTCCACGCTGCCACATATACGTACCGCAGTTTGTTTGTTTTTGGCAGGAGTGCGTCCACCGCACCGCCATCAGCGACTCCTGGTCACTGACCATCAGGAGCCAGTAGGTTGTGCTCCTGGTCACATGATCTCTGTGACAGCCGATCACTTGTTTGGGAAGCCAATGGAGGCAAACTGTTTGCTATTGTTTCTAGACCCTACTACGGGTACAAACAGCAAATAACGCACACATATGTGATATCATTGTGAGGGTCAGGAGTAGGAGGATTTATTTAGGGTATTTTTGGGTAATGGCTATAAATATACAGGTAACATTTTTTTAAATCTATACATTTTATTTTCCTATTTTGGGCCAGTTATCTTTTGATGGTAATAAAAAAAACAGGCGCTATCCATTTAATATTTGTCAGCAAATGAGGCCCAATTTGTCCTGCATTAAACCAGGTATAATTCACTAATAGTGATGAGCCGAACTTACCTAGATTTGAGTTGTGGAAGGTTCAACAAACTCAACACAAATTGCAAACTTTAATGGGAACCCCACTGAAGTGAAGGTGGGGGGGAAGTGAATCTTCAAAATCAATTCTTTGCATTTTCAAAGTTAATAGGCAAGGGATTCTCAGACAAGCCTACGCAAAAATGTCCCAATCAGTTGTGGCAGGGGCATTCCCTGCCCTGCATCTGAACTTCAAAAAGGGATGAGGAATACCCCACTACAACTGATTGGGCAGAGAAGGGGAAGTGTCAGTAATCTTTGTGTGGAGAGGGTAAATCTCCCCAGTGGACATAGACAGCAAATAAAAACCTGACAGAAGTTCTAACCCTTCCCTACTCTTTCATAAAAACATATAAAAGACACAAATATTTGGCTTTAACAAGCTGCTTACTACAATGTGTGGCCCTGACAAAGAGGCTTCCCCTACCCTCAGCACTATGGCAACCAGGACTTTGCTGTTAGATGAGGTAGCTGTTTCCCTTCAGTAGACAGCATTCTGCCAATAGTTCTATGGAGATTCTGTTTAAGTATATCTAAAGCAATGTTTTTTGTTGTTTTTTTCAATTGAGTAGAGGAGGTTTAAAACTGTTGTTGTTTTTTTGTTTGTTTTTTTTAGCATCTGTGTCCCTGTCTTTCTTTTTCTGTGTATATAGGGTCACCATGGCACCAGTATTAGTTTTCCTGTGCATATAGGGTCACCATGGCAACAGTATCACTTTTCTGTGCATATAGGGTCACCATGGCAACAGTATCACTTTTCTGTGCATATAGGGTCACCATGGCAACAGTATCACTTTTCTGTGCATATAGGGTCACCATGGCAACAGTATCACTTTTCTGTGCATATAGGGTCACCATGGCAACAGTATCACTTTTCTGTGCATATAGGGTCACCATGGCAACAGTATCACTTTTCTGTGCATATAGGGTCACCATGGCAACAGTATCACTTTTCTGTGCATATAGGGTCACCATGGCAACAGTATCACTTTTCTGTGCATATAGGGTCACCATGGCAACAGTATCACTTTTCTGTGCATATAGGGTCACCATGGCAACAGTATCACTTTTCTGTGCATATAGGGTCACCATGGCAACAGTATCACTTTTCTGTGCATATAGGGTCACCATGGCAACAGTATCACTTTTCTGTGCATATAGGGTCACCATGGCAACAGTATCACTTTTCTGTGCATATAGGGTCACCATGGCAACAGTATCACTTTTCTGTGCATATAGGGTCACCATGGCAACAGTATCACTTTTCTGTGCATATAGGGTCACCATGGCAACAGTATCACTTTTCTGTGCATATAGGGTCACCATGGCAACAGTATCACTTTTCTGTGCATATAGGGTCACCATGGCAACAGTATCACTTTTCTGTGCATATAGGGTCACCATGGCAACAGTATCACTTTTCTGTGCATATAGGGTCACCATGGCAACAGTATCACTTTTCTGTGCATATAGGGTCACCATGGCAACAGTATCACTTTTCTGTGCATATAGGGTCACCATGGCAACAGTATCACTTTTCTGTGCATATAGGGTCACCATGGCAACAGTATCACTTTTCTGTGCATATAGGGTCACCATGGCAACAGTATCACTTTTCTGTGCATATAGGGTCACCATGGCAACAGTATCACTTTTCTGTGCATATAGGGTCACCATGGCAACAGTATCACTTTTCTGTGCATATAGGGTCACCATGGCAACAGTATCACTTTTCTGTGCATATAGGGTCACCATGGCAACAGTATCACTTTTCTGTGCATATAGGGTCACCATGGCAACAGTATCACTTTTCTGTGCATATAGGGTCACCATGGCAACAGTATCACTTTTCTGTGCATATAGGGTCACCATGGCAACAGTATCACTTTTCTGTGCATATAGGGTCACCATGGCAACAGTATCACTTTTCTGTGCATATAGGGTCACCATGGCAACAGTATCACTTTTCTGTGCATATAGGGTCACCATGGCAACAGTATCACTTTTCTGTGCATATAGGGTCACCATGGCAACAGTATCACTTTTCTGTGCATATAGGGTCACCATGGCAACAGTATCACTTTTCTGTGCATATAGGGTCACCATGGCAACAGTATCACTTTTCTGTGCATATAGGGTCACCATGGCAACAGTATCACTTTTCTGTGCATATAGGGTCACCATGGCAACAGTATCACTTTTCTGTGCATATAGGGTCACCATGGCAACAGTATCACTTTTCTGTGCATATAGGGTCACCATGGCAACAGTATCACTTTTCTGTGCATATAGGGTCACCATGGCAACAGTATCACTTTTCTGTGCATATAGGGTCACCATGGCAACAGTATCACTTTTCTGTGCATATAGGGTCACCATGGCAACAGTATCACTTTTCTGTGCATATAGGGTCACCATGGCAACAGTATCACTTTTCTGTGCATATAGGGTCACCATGGCAACAGTATCACTTTTCTGTGCATATAGGGTCACCATGGCAACAGTATCACTTTTCTGTGCATATAGGGTCACCATGGCAACAGTATCACTTTTCTGTGCATATAGGGTCACCATGGCAACAGTATCACTTTTCTGTGCATATAGGGTCACCATGGCAACAGTATCACTTTTCTGTGCATATAGGGTCACCATGGCAACAGTATCACTTTTCTGTGCATATAGGGTCACCATGGCAACAGTATCACTTTTCTGTGCATATAGGGTCACCATGGCAACAGTATCACTTTTCTGTGCATATAGGGTCACCATGGCAACAGTATCACTTTTCTGTGCATATAGGGTCACCATGGCAACAGTATCACTTTTCTGTGCATATAGGGTCACCATGGCAACAGTATCACTTTTCTGTGCATATAGGGTCACCATGGCAACAGTATCACTTTTCTGTGCATATAGGGTCACCATGGCAACAGTATCACTTTTCTGTGCATATAGGGTCACCATGGCAACAGTATCACTTTTCTGTGCATATAGGGTCACCATGGCAACAGTATCACTTTTCTGTGCATATAGGGTCACCATGGCAACAGTATCACTTTTCTGTGCATATAGGGTCACCATGGCAACAGTATCACTTTTCTGTGCATATAGGGTCACCATGGCAACAGTATCACTTTTCTGTGCATATAGGGTCACCATGGCAACAGTATCACTTTTCTGTGCATATAGGGTCACCATGGCAACAGTATCACTTTTCTGTGCATATAGGGTCACCATGGCAACAGTATCACTTTTCTGTGCATATAGGGTCACCATGGCAACAGTATCACTTTTCTGTGCATATAGGGTCACCATGGCAACAGTATCACTTTTCTGTGCATATAGGGTCACCATGGCAACAGTATCACTTTTCTGTGCATATAGGGTCACCATGGCAACAGTATCACTTTTCTGTGCATATAGGGTCACCATGGCAACAGTATCACTTTTCTGTGCATATAGGGTCACCATGGCAACAGTATCACTTTTCTGTGCATATAGGGTCACCATGGCAACAGTATCACTTTTCTGTGCATATAGGGTCACCATGGCAACAGTATCACTTTTCTGTGCATATAGGGTCACCATGGCAACAGTATCACTTTTCTGTGCATATAGGGTCACCATGGCAACAGTATCACTTTTCTGTGCATATAGGGTCACCATGGCAACAGTATCACTTTTCTGTGCATATAGGGTCACCATGGCAACAGTATCACTTTTCTGTGCATATAGGGTCACCATGGCAACAGTATCACTTTTCTGTGCATATAGGGTCACCATGGCAACAGTATCACTTTTCTGTGCATATAGGGTCACCATGGCAACAGTATCACTTTTCTGTGCATATAGGGTCACCATGGCAACAGTATCACTTTTCTGTGCATATAGGGTCACCATGGCAACAGTATCACTTTTCTGTGCATATAGGGTCACCATGGCAACAGTATCACTTTTCTGTGCATATAGGGTCACCATGGCAACAGTATCACTTTTCTGTGCATATAGGGTCACCATGGCAACAGTATCACTTTTCTGTGCATATAGGGTCACCATGGCAACAGTATCACTTTTCTGTGCATATAGGGTCACCATGGCAACAGTATCACTTTTCTGTGCATATAGGGTCACCATGGCAACAGTATCACTTTTCTGTGCATATAGGGTCACCATGGCACCAGTATCAGTTTCCTATGCATATAGTATCACCGTGGCACCAGTATCAGTTTCCTGTGCATATAGGGTCACCATGGCACCAGCAGTAGCCTTGTCTGCATGTAGGTTTTCCACAGCAGCATTTTGTTAGTACATATAGGCTCTCCATGGCACCAGCAGCTGTATTGTCTGTGCATTTGGAGTCTTCATGGGAGCAACTCTTTTGTCTGTCTGTGTTTATAGGGCCTCCATGGCACCAGCAGCAGTTTTTGGCTGGTCTCTATGGACTTGTAGGCATGTTGTCGGTGCACATATGGGCTCCTTGGCTACCAACAAAAAGTGAAAAGAATGCCTTTTGATTTTTTAAAGGAAACAATTTAATTTCTGTGCACTTACATGAAATTGATATTAAAATCGATTGCCGAACTTGATTCTGTCTTTCTTTATTTTAGGCCAAAGCAACAACCATTAAAGATGCCTTAGTCAAATGGGTAAGAATGTCTTCCTGTTTACATGAAAATCACAGACAGAGCTCTGGTTTCTGCTATCTAGTGCTCGGCTGTACATATTTCTGGACGATGTTGGTGTAAATATTGTATGTTTAGAAGTGCATTTGAAGTGGATGTTTATAGGAACAGTTAGAGTGGAGCTTCCAGTAAGAAGTCTGCATGAATAAATTCCTGGCATGTCACAATAATAGTATAATTGTACATTTCATCGATAAGTTATCCGAAAACCTAATCCCTAAAAATCTCTAAAGCGACCATGAGCTTTATAGCAGAATAGTAAAAGCCGCCGACGTAAGGCTTACTAACGTGGCCAGCTGGAAGCAGTTGTGTTCCGCCGCCAGCCTTATGTCGGTGGCAGCAAAAGGGTTAAAGCACATATGTCAATTACAAGGCCTGCGGGCCAGTAACGGGCCCACCACAAGATTTTATTAGGCCTGCCAGTCCTGAGCTTTGTACTGCGACAAGAAGGTTTTATTTTTTCATTCTAGCCTGTGCTCAGGCAGAAAAAACTTCAGCCAGCGGCTCTTGGAAGTCCTGCTGTGTGTATCCGGGACTGACTGTGTGTGAGGGCACTACAAGTGTCGGCAGTCCCTGTCCATTACAGAAAAATACCTGTTGATCTGCCCGAAATGCCCTCATGTCGTTGGTTCTGTTGTGGGATGACAACACAAAGCTTTTCTTTGGCCTTCCAAGTTGTCTTTTTGCTGAACTACTCAACCACTCACACTCTCAGATCTCCACCACATAAAGGAGACTCATTCTGTAGCCCAAGATAAGAATTAGGAAGATACCACAGGAAATGTGCAGGGGACACAGGACAGCTCTGAATTTCTGACAAGATCAACACATATGAAACAGATACACGGGAATGTTTCCAATGGTATAGTGAACAAACCAAAAGGCAGCAATAAGAAAGGTTCATAGTTAAGTTTACATTCACTTCCATGTTTCTTGAAATGTGATCCCATTGAAGTCATAATAATAAAACAGTCTTTCTTATGGAATCTCGCACACAGCGTTTTACACTGCATTCATATTTTAAGCAAATGTTATAAAAAATCGAGGCCACGGATGGAAAAACGATGTGAACACTAATACTTCGGGGGTTATTCACAAAGCTGCCCGAGTGAATAACCAAGCCGAAGTTAAGTGAACCGAACAACGTTCAGCTATTCACTACGGCTGAGTACGGATGATTTCAGATGTTCGGCTGAGCGGAAGTGCAGAGGAACTTCGACTCAGCCGATCGCCCAGCTTCGGCTGTCACTTGCTATTGTTCAATATGATTGCTTTGCTGAAAGAAACTCTAGTATCTAGTCTCCGGGCAAACCAAAATACTACCCTTGTAGTGGGGCTGCCTCTGCGCTGTAAGGGCCCATTCTTATCGGACGCTACGCAGCGCCCTAGCACAGTGCATTTCCGCTGATCCAGGAACATCGTGCTCTTTTTTTTTTT
>NW_017307059.1:603175-649305 GCF_000935625.1 Nanorana parkeri | reverse complement strand
TTTTTTTTTTTTTTTTTTTTTTCCGGTGTAACGTTATTGAAATGTCACAGGTGACATTTCATTCAGTTCCACAGGCACAGTGGGGTGCAAGGCGGTTGTACTGCATCACACCCCACTGTGCTGAAATAAAGTACAGCATGCCATACTTTTTTCAGCTCACACCACCGTGTTCCCATTACAACGCGGTGGTGTGAACTGATTCTGTCCGTGACGAGGCAAGTCGCCTTGTCTTGTGCTGGGGCAGCGCTGGAAACAATGGCCAGCACAGCCACAATGCATGTGATTGGGCCCTAATGGTGCTAGTTTATGCCTAGGGGACCACAAAGATATTTTACGTATCTGATCCCTGCATCCCCCGGCTCCCTCTGGGAGCCTCTTCTCCCCCTCGCTCAGGCAGTCTAAGGACCACTGATGTCTTTAGATGTGAGGACACTGAGGGACAGTCCACAGCCAGAGCAGAGGGGAGGTAGGTGAGTGCTGACCACCAGGGATGCAGGAATCAGGTAAGTAAAAGTTTTACTTTACTCTGCTCGCCATAGATAAACGAGCATTGGGTGGGTTTAGCGCCACTGCAATGGTAGTTTTTTTTTTTTCTTGGTTTGTCTGGAGATGCACAGGTGCCACCATCGTTCTAATGGAGGCACATGTGCCCGCTTGTTTCTACAGTGGCTGTGTGCGTCCGTAGACACACACAGCCCTGTGGCAGGCCACACCCCCTTCCCTCTTTGATTAATGGCAGAAGGAGCCTATGGCTCCTCTGCCATCAGTATCCTCCCCCTGCCACCCGGAAGTTTGGGAAACGGAGGATCTCTTCGGACCGGCGGCGGGGACAAGTGCAACTGACAGGTAAGTGTGGGGAGGACTGGGGTATAAAAAAAGGTGCTGGGCCATTTTTACCCTAATGCAGAGAATGCATTAAAGTGACATTAAACCCTCAGATTTTTTTTAACATAAACCAATACTGTAATGTGTGCCTTACTGTAATACATGGTAGTTTCCCTTCTCTTTGCTGCTCTTCCTTTTTAAATCCTCATGTCTTCTCATGCTTGGGGATAACTTCCCTTTGCAGCTGAGCCTCTTCCTGTAGCGCTGGCTCGGGTTGCAAACCTACACACAGACACCATGTATCCATTTCAGAGGCAAGGCAGTCTGCTGCAAAACAGAAGTTCTGCCCAGCATGAGAAGAGATACAGATTTAAAAGGAAGAGCAGCAAAGAGAAGGGAAACTACCATGGATTACAGTAAGGCACACATTACAGTATTGTTTTATGTTTAAAAAATCTGAGGGTTTAATGTCACTTTAAGGTAAAAAATGCCCAGACCTTAATGCTACTTTAACTTATGTGTGTCAAACCCAAACTTTTTTCTTTTGCTTTGGATAGAGTGGGGAATGATTAGTATACTTTAAGCTATTTTTATTGTTCCATGTGCCCCCATTGAGGAGACTAACACCACCAATTGGAAAGGAGGTAAGGAAAATCCTTCCCAAAGGGGACACATGGCAATAAAAACCTGACGTAGGTAAAACCCTTCCATTTTCTATTCAAAATAAAAAAGCTCTACTCTAAATTAGTTTAATTCACACCCATTATTATTTCAGATTTCATACATTATAAAAGACACGATGACCCATATTTCCTACTCGCATTATAAAATATGTTTTATTCCCTGTCCAGGAAGAAAAGACGGGGCAGAAGGCTTCTGAAGCAAAGGAGGTTAAGCTGTATGCACAGACCCCGCCCATTGAAAAGATGGATGCATCTCTGTCCACATTGGTCAATTGCGAGTAAGAACATCAGTCAATTTCCAATGGTAGCTCAGGCAAGGGAAGCATGAGGTCCTAACTAGGGATGCACCGAAATGGAATTTTGAGACCGAAAATTACTTCTTTTTTTTTTTCCAATCTTTTAAAAAAAAATTAATTCTTTTTTAACTATTTTTTTTTTTTTTTTTAACTTTACTGTCGGGGATTCTGGGGAATTATTGGGGGTCTAAACAGACCCCTGATATTTCCCTTCTAAAATAGGTAATGAGACTGAGGACACAGAGCTCAGTGTTCTGATCATTCATACCTTGTGGATTTAATATGAGTTACTATGTCCACAATCATGAATGAATGGGAAGTCATATAGAGGCGGAGCTGTCCTCCCACACCTCCCAGCTCCGCCTCCTCTGTCAGGAGGCACAGCTGCTTGTCAGAATCTTCCTGGATGTACTGTGCAGCAAAATTAATTTCTATGTAGAGTTACCAAGTACAAGCTATTGCTGTTCCTATCATATCTGCTAACATTTAAAGGACAATACCACACTACTAGTATTCTGTACATTGGTAAAGAAATGAGGCTGTGCTGTGATAAAGATGAACCAGGGACCCATTTGTACAGTTTTCAGCACTCTTGGATTCGTCCACTCAGTCCTTCTACCTGAGCTGCTCACACACATACACTTGTGGATATAATGAGAGTTGCTATGTCCACAATCATGAATGAATGGGAAGTGATATAGAGGCGGAGCTCTCCTCCCACACCTCCCAGTTCTAGTTCTTTGCATGATGTCATTAACCTCTTGCCGTCCGCCCGTAGTAAAAAAACGGACGGACGGCACTGCAGCGGGCACGCACGGGCAGAAAAGACCCGTCCAATGCGAACACCCGGTACCGGGTGTTTCACATATAGGCGATCAGCGGGTCCATAGCCCGCCGATCGCCTATATGTGCTCGTTCGCGGCAAACGCGATAGGGGGGTTGTTATCCCCCTATATAATAGCAATAACAATAAGTGCAAAAAAAAATATATAAATAAAAAAAAAAGTAACACAAAATAAAATAAAAGCCACATATAAAAAAAGGGGAAAAAACCCCCCCAAAATGTTTAACTCCCCCACCCCCACGTTTACGCGCCTATAAACGTAAATACGCGTCCGGTGCCCCAGCGCGCAAAAATTACAATTGCGCTACACATGTTACATATCGCCGCGAACGTCGCAGTGAGAGCAATCATTTTAGGGCCATCAATCACTGATAACACTAAACTGATGAGCGGTAACAGCTTTTAAAGCGTCGCCTAGGGCCAATTTTGGGTATTATCGTTTTTTGAGGTTTCGCGCGCGCACGCAATTTTAAGGCTTGACATGTTTAGTGTCTTTTTACCCGACGTGACCCCGTCTTTTATATTTTACCAAAAAATTGGGTAATAATAAATGTTTTATCATTTAATATAGGGGAAACTGTTTTTTTTTTTTTTTAATTTCGGTAATTTTTCCTTAATATAGTAAAAAAATAAAACCCCCAGTGGTGAATAAATACCACCAAAAGAAAGCTCTATCTGTCCCCAAAAAAGGGTATAAAATTCATTTCAGTACAGCGCTGCATGACGGAATAAATGTCAGTTAAAGTACCGCAGCGCTGAATACTGAAAAATGGCCTGGATGGGAAGGGGGTTTAACACCGCGGATGTCAACTGGTTAAACGAGCTACATTGAATTTAGCCTGTAATCAGGGCTGGGCTTACCATAATAGTGGGCCAGTGTCTTCATTAGGCTTAGCATTGCCAAAAGTGCAAACATCAATGAGAACTTAAATAGACATACAGAAGTAAAGTACAACCCGTAAGAACAACCCCAGACATCCCTATGATGTCATAAACCCGCCGAAACCGCTGCATTATTATCTGATGCATGTTTGCAGAGGTTTTGATGGGTTTTTTGACATCATAGAGATGTCAGGGGCAGTGCCTAGGGCATCACCAAGCCCAGGAATTGGCTATTTGTGATAACATTTTCCTAATTTTGTTTCTTCTGAGCATCTGTCGCTAAAGAAAACTATAGTGGGGAGTGTGTGCAGGGGGGATATTGAGAGGAGTCATCAGACTCTACAGTTCAAGAAACTTTAAACCATCTCTCCCTTCTCTTATTTGGTGGTCTGAACATTTTAAAGTTAAATATTAATGTAAAGCAACTTCCATGTTACCTCCAATAGCTGTGGTTTTAGCAAAATATTCACTTGACACAAGGGGCAGGCTTATACAAAAGGGCATCATCACCCAAGTATGCCTAGGGCCAGATAGTATCCAAATACAGCCCTGCATGTCATTATATGTATTTTCTTTTTTCTCTCTTTAGGAAATTGTCTCTTTCCACCAACTGCATTGAAAAGATAGCTAACCTGAATGGTCTGAGTAAGTGCAATATTTCCTTCTGTTTCTCCGGTCTAACAATTCCTGTTCTGAAACCCTTTAGTTGTATTCATCAGACGATCTCGGTTTTATTTCATTACAGTAATCTTGTGATGATTTGGATTTAGAATTCATCAGGCTGCAGCAAGCAAAACAATGAACTCCCAGTTATCCAGCACCAATAGGGATTGGTAGATGCCGGATAAATGTAGCTTGAGAGTACTTTCTTTCTCAGGTCCGCTCCTCTGCTCATTGACAGCGAGCAGTGGGTGGGTGCAATGGCCAGCCTGCTGTTGCAGTTTAAAATAGATACAAGCAGCCTGGCTATTGCTCCCACCCACTGCCCGTTGTCTACATTCAGCTGCCGGCTGCGGAATCTAGCTGCTGGCTGGCAGCAAGATGTAAACAGGGAATTTCTTTAGGAACTAAATACATTTAGTACATGCACATGTCTATCAAGCAGTAATAGGTCCTCCCAATTTTTTATTTGCCAGTTGCTTGAGAGTGCCGATTGCTTGAATGCCGGATAATGGGGAGTTTACTGTATATATCTTCGATGTTTCTACAATCCTCTGATTGCAGTTGAATACCTTGTAGGGATCCCTAATGACATACGTTGTCCCAGTACGCTATGGGTATTTGATCAGTTATATCAGGGGTAGCCAAACTCCGGCCCTCCAGCTGTGGTGGAACTACAAATCCCATGATGCATCTCTCTCCAGGAGTCATGTCTGTGAAAATCTTGCAATGCCTCATGTGATTTGTAGTTCCACCACAGCTGGAGGGCCGGAGTTTGGCTACCCCTGAGTTATACAGTGCTGATGCTGAAAATGTTATGCATTATATGTATCTGCACCCATATATCTATCTACATTCTACATTGTAATGCTTATAAATTACTTCTCTTTCAGAAAATCTCAGAATATTGTCTTTGGGAAGGAATAACATAAAGAATTTGAATGGATTGGTAAGAGTTTTCTGACTTGCACCTTTTTCTTATTTATGGAGATACTAAACATAGAGATTAACTCTTGCCATACTTTGAACTATGGAAAAAAATAGTTTAGAAACCGCACAAGTTAAGAAAGTTACCCCTGATAATGAATATAGTAGAAGAGGATGACTGCTGCTTACTATATAAATCATACCTTGATTAAGGCCAGATACTACACAGAACTCTGTATTTCTAAGGCTGCAGGGACAGTGAAGGGCTCAAGTCGCATCCCTCTCCCCTCCTCCCCCCTCTTCCATTCACAAAAAGTCTTGTATTTGTTTCACAGAATGCAGGGAGTCTTGTGAATGAAGAAGGGGAGATTTAGCTGCATACCTGC
This sequence comes from Nanorana parkeri, assembly GCF_000935625.1. Classification (NCBI taxonomy): domain Eukaryota; kingdom Metazoa; phylum Chordata; class Amphibia; order Anura; family Dicroglossidae; genus Nanorana; species Nanorana parkeri. Next base: position 643,802 of record NW_017307059.1, on the reverse strand, counting down.
CCCTTCACTCCTCTTGACCATTCACAGAGTGCCTTGCATTCTGAAAAAAATACAAAGGTTTTGTGAGTGGACAAGAGGAGAGCAGGGGGGGGGTATGTGACTGGAGCCCAGTTTTGAAGCACAATCTTATGCTGCAAGACCGTCAGTAAAGATGAGATTCTGAAGCAAAAAAGGTGTGCAGACAACATATCCTGTATCGGTGTGCTGTGGTGCTATCCACCAGTTGTTTCAGCATCCAACTAAAAGGGATACATTGGTATGGTGTGCAAAGGAGATACAACCCTAGTTCATGGAGCCCTTCACTGTCTCAACCGCTGCTCTCATCCCTGCAGCCACGGAAAAACAGCGCTTTGTGTAGTATCTGGCTTCAATCAAGGTATTATTTTTATAGTACAACAACCATAGGGTAATGGGCCCACATTAGTACAACACACCCCGATGATTTGAACTAGGCTTTCTAGGGCTTTTAAGGTGTACTCATGGACGTATTGATTAAAACTCACATTTTATTTCTATCAAGCTAAAATAGGTACGTAGTGTACCTGTGTGTACATCAATACAAACATGAGCTAATAACATTTAAAAATATAAAAGTACAAGCCACGTCTATAATGGCAACAACCTCCCCACATGTATCCAAGAAATTGTATGTAATATCAAATGTCCATGATGAGGTTTAGATACAATTGTTCCATTTGCAGCTTTGACCATATCTTGTGGGTGGCTGGAGGAGGTGTTGCACACTCTTGACAAGTTTCGCTCACAGAAAAGGTGCTTCCTCAGAAGTATAGTGTGGTAAGTACACTCACCACTGGCCCAATCCTGTGTATGAAGGGACGCACCACACCCCCATCCGTGTGTGGGGGGGGGACCACCGGAGGGATACACCGTGAACACCACCGACCAACACAAACTCCAGTCATCCACCAGATAGTTGGTCTGTTACTACAGTGATGTACCAACAAGGCTGTGCACTCCAAAAAGGGCAGCCGTCCATGAGTACACCTTACAAGCCCTAAAAAGCCTTTCTGGTTCATTATTTCTATAGTAATCGGCCGTCATCGTGTCCTATACTCTAAGGTAACTTACTTAACTTGTGCTGTTACTTTATTAAGTCATATTTTTGCCAGGAGTTCAGCTTTAAATCTGTAGCCAATGTACAGCTTCCTCTGCCGTTCACACTGCAACAACTTCCAAACTTCCATTGCTCTGCTTCCCAGCCAGCTCCGTGCTGAGTGGCTGGGAAGCCAGCTTTCCGGCCAATCGGCATGGAGCCGGTTTCCTGGGCAATCAAGAAGCCAGGCACAGGTAATGACACGTTGCTCGGCTTCCTGATTTCCTGGGAAGCCGGCTCCATGCTACCGGAAGTACCGGTATCTGCACTGTACTCCGTATCGGCGAGTACCGAATGATAAATATCAGTACTCGATACCGAAAAACTGGTATCTGTGCACCCCTAGTTTTAAGTAATCTTCGTGCCTAAAATGTGCATTTTAACATGTGTACAAAAAATGATGAAAAAGTGACAGCAAAAGAGTAAAAGGAACTGAATAGCCCACCACCTAGTGCAGCGTGTGCAAGGAGACTTCTATGTCTGAGTCAAGTTAAGGTACTGGTATAGGAATGCTAGTTCTTACATATGGGCCATTGGGAATAAGTGCTTTAGAGACGTGTGTAATGTAGCAGATGATCAGTGACATGTACTGGTCACCTGACAAATGGTTACCATGAGAAGCACAAAAGGTGACTGGGCACCAGATGTGTATTATGAGACCACTTTTGGTATCTGTGACGTGCCCCATTACCCCAGACTGTTTCATATCCCCATAACAGTATATCTTCCTATTACATAAACGTGCCTTCAGTCCACATTCCTCTGGAGTTATAGCTAAACCGGTCTCTGTGTTAAGGCAACTTTCTGATCTCCATTCATTCACATTATTCACTTCCAGGAAGCAGTCGGGGAAACCCTTGAAGAACTTTGGATCTCATACAATTTACTTGAAAAGTTAAAGGGAATTCATGTCATGAAAAAGCTGAAAGTACTTTATATGTCCAACAATGTAGTGAAAGATTGGGGTAAGTGAATTCTCAATACAGGCGTTCATAAGTTATACATGCTGCACAGATTTCAGGCCTTGGCTATTTTATTTATTTTTGATTTAACACATTTGCATTGAGTAAGTCTCACAATTCAACACTCCCGGAAGTGTCAATTCTCCTAAATTACAGGAATGATATCTCTGCTTAAAAACACAAACACACACACACACACACACACACAATATTCAGTTGTGTCAATTATTGGGCTCTGAATTTTACTGATGAGATCATTCTGAATGGTACTCCAACACACCTCCTGGTGTTGCACGCCAATGTAACGCACATTATTGTGCTTCCACACAGTGCACACATGCTGGCAGGTGTGTTGCTTGCGGTACCGTATGCTGTGCTATAGCGTGTGCTTAACACAAAGATCTCGGGGGTTTAGAGAAATGCTGTGGTATTAAACTAGGATTCTCCAATATTTATGCTTCCCATTAGCTAATACTAGTTAGTCACGTTCAGCTGGACTTATTCTATAATGCTCACCATTACAGAACTAGTACAGCTGTATGTGACTGACTGACTGCTACTAGCTGTACAAGGATGTAGATGAATGGAAAACCGTCTCAGGCATATGCTTTTCATTGTTTTTAGTACACTTGTAGTTGATTCTAGACTATAATAAAGAATAACCTGTAGAGAGTTTCTGACCTTAACTACCTCCCGGCCGGCCATTGTGAAACAAACGGCCGGCTGGGATTGACGGAATAAATGTCAGTCAAAGTATCGCAGCGCTGAATACTGAAAAATGGCCTGGCCAGGAAGGGGGTCTAAACACCTGGTCTTGAAGTGGTTAAAGGGCCTGCTCAACACAACACACATTGTGCCAGAAAATGTATTGAAGTGTGAATGGGCCCCAAACATTTAACTTAAAGCGTACTTTTCAGTTCCCTGGCTGGCACATTTTGGTGGTTCAATCTAGGGTGATTGAATTCTGGGATATATTACATCAGCTGATTGCAAAATGTTCTTTTGTTCCTTTCAGCGGAATTTTCCAAGCTGGCTGATCTGCCATGTTTGGAGGATCTGGTTTTTGTGGGGAATCCTCTGGAGGAAAAACACACGTTAGAGGGAAATTGGATGGAGGAGGCAACTAAACGTCTCCCTAAGCTGAAGAAACTGGATGGTGAGTGATGATACAACTTCGCTTTATGTGCAGGATATTACAATTTATTACAAACTTGGTCCTGATAGGAAACTATGCTGAGCTAATGGTAGGTTCATCAGCTGATCATAGATACTAATTACACCGAGTGTCCACCAGGAGTCTTACCAGACTGATGTACCACAGCCACCTGGGCCAGTCCACAGCAATGAGGAACACTGAAATGTACTCCCATCCGGATCCTGTGAAGCACACGAGGCAGAAGCATCAGGGGAGGAAATGTACTGATCCCAATGAGACACTCAAGCATCAACTGCTTCTGCTAGAGGATCCCTGTACCTGGAGACAAACTCTGCCAATTTGTTGTTGAGCTTGGAGGACAGGATGTCCCTATCGAGTGTCTCCCACCTGTGACACAGGTTATGGAACACCTTTGGGTGTGAGGATCTTTTCCCCCGATCTAGGCACTGTCAGCTGAGGAAGGCTTTCTGCCCCTGGTCATGTACATAGAGGGCAGGGTGAGAACATGAAGTTCTGCCCAAGACCGGATCCGATCTACCTCTCGTGCTTAAGCGAGACTTCAGGTCCCTCCCTGATGGTTGATGTACACCACTGCTGTGGCATTATTCGGATCAGATGAGCTTCCAGCTAGATGATCCAATGCTGCAAAGACAGCCAAATCGCCACGTTCCAGGATGTTGATTGGGAGACAGCACTCCGCCGATGACCAAGTCCCAGGATTCCTTCCCAGTCTGACAGGCTGGCATTTGTTGTGAGGACCTGCCAGGAGAGAGGAAGGATGGACTTCCACTATTCTAGAGCCTCCTACTGAACTAAGCCAGGACATCCTGGTCCTTGATGATAACCGAATGGGGTCTTTCCAGGGATTTTTCCCATGAGAGAATGGGGCATTGTAGTTAGGGGTGAAACCTGGCAAATTGGATTCAAAGCTGCCATCAGGCCCAAGATGTTTATGCAAAAGCACAGAGTTGAGCAGCTCACGGACTCGAGAGCTTGAATCTGAGATCACAGAGTTTGAAGTTTTTCCTCTGGAAGAAACTCTCTGGCCTGAGCTGTGTCCAGATGCAGACCCAGATACTCCAAATGATTTGTCAGTTCCAGCAGTGATTTCTGAAGGTTCAGGATTCAACTGAACCACTATAATGTCTGGACAGTCAAAGCCACATTGTCTGTCCGAACCACACGGACTGTTTCCTCAACAGTAGGCAGTCTGAGTATCCCACAATGGGAATGCCATGATAGCACAGCAGGGCTAAAACGGTCTGGCATTTTGGTGGACACCCAAGGTGCAGATGAGGTCAAAGGCCAGCAGGGTCTGGACATGGAACTTCAAAGTACAGGCTGAGAATGTTCATGCCTGGATAGCTGTGATTGAAAAGGTAAACGCTACAAGAGATGTAGAAAAAGAATCTTGATTGAAGAAGTAATGAAAAAGAGTGCTAGCAGAAATCGGTTTTAGTCTTGCACACAGGAGAGCTAAAGAGACGACATCTATCCTTCTAGGACAAGAGTGTATGCGTGCTGCCAGTAGAACATCTGGCCTAAAGTTTTGTGTTTGCCACTGTCCGATTTTTTTGTAGGCAGCAGTATAACCTGAAGGTGAAAGACTTCCTGTGTCCCTCAATGGACAAAAAAATTATATTTTTAATTTATTTTTTTTGAATATTCTTTTATGATTCACAATTCCTAAGCAAACTAAATGTCATCCGGTTAGCTCTGTACTAGATCATTGTAATGTCCTTGGCATTTGTAATTTAATTGTATATGGCTCTTATCTGATTTGTAGTCTTATTTCAATATGTGGCCAGTATTCAGAATCATTTCTCTGATTGCTTTGTGTAGAGAAAGCTTGCAACATAATCTTAGCAAAGTGGAACTGGAACATCACTGTGGCTTCAAATGTTCCTATTGTGTTGACTGTGGTATAATACAGTCACACGGTTTCTGCAAGGCAGTGCATCAGGCAAAAAAGGATGTACAAAGTTCAATGACCCAGAATAAACTTACTGCCTTTCGTTATTGTTAGGGATGCACCGATACCATTACTGATACCGAGTCTTTGTGCGAGTTCTCATACTCGCCCCAAATGCTCCGGATACTTACCTCCTGTACCGGATCTTCCGGTCAGAGGGAGATTTCTGTCTGACCGACAGTGCAGAGGGAGCATGGAACTGTCTTCCTTTCCAATCAGGAAGCCAGGCGGTGGGTTATGACCCGCCTCCTGGCTTCCTGATTGGTCAGGAAGCCAAGCTGCCTAGCAACAAGTGAAGCCGGCCTCCTAGCCAATGAGGAAGCCAGGTGGCACGTCATGACTGGCTTTGCGGGTTCCTGGTTGGTTAGGAAGCCAGCTTCACTTGTTCCTAGGCAGCCTAGCTTCCTGACTAATCAGGAAGCTGAGAGGTGGGTCATTACATGTCGCCTGGCATCTTGATTGGCCAGGAAGCTAACCAATCAGGAAGCCAGGCAACACGTAATGACCCACCTCTCAGCTTCCTGATTGGTCAGGAAGCTAGGCTGCCTAGGAACAAGTGAAGCTGGCTTCCTAACCAGTCAGGAAGCCGGAAGCCAGTCATGACGTGCCACCTGGCTTCCTCATTGGCTAGGACGCCGGCTTCACTTGTTGCTAGGCAGCTTGGCTTCCTGACCAATCAGGAAGCTGGACTGCACCTCATGACTCGCCGCCCGGCTTCCTGATTGGTCAGGAAGCCATACAGCCTCGGCTGTTGTTCTTTCGGTAGAAGAACGGCTTCACAGGCAATCAGGAAGCCGGGCGATGAGTCATGAACCGGTACCCTACTTCCTGATATCTGGGCACATGGCATTGGTAGTGGCGAGTACCAAAATAAACTCGATAATGAAACACTGGTATCGGTGCATCCCTAGTTCTTATTGTGCTGCCTTATTGCCAAGCACAAATATATCATGTACATATCTTGGGGGGAATTTTTGAAATCTGGAGCAGCCGTCCGTGGCAACCAATTACCTTCTCGCTTTCATTTTTAAAGCTTAACCAAACAAACTGAAGAGGGAAGCTGATTGGCTGCCATAAGCAACAGCTCCAGATTCTGTCTATTCTAGTTGTGATAAATTCCCCTAGTGGTGTCTTACCTGTGTATAACAGGACCAGGTACTGGTCCCTAGGACCCTTCTAACCCTCTCCTCCTCTTGCTGTTTTCCAGGAACTCCAGTCATTAAGCAGGAAGCTGAGGAGGGAGATGACTCGTAATCTTTTTTGCTTTTTCATTTTCTTTTTAAGTTATTTAAACCGTTCCAGAAACACAGAGATGCTTTTTATAAACCTTTTTTGTATATTTAAAAAGATTTGAATAGTTTCCTTTTTTATGTTTTTAAGTTATCATTGATGCAAGGCATTATTTCAAGTGTGACTTAATTATCCGAAAGGATCACTCTGCACATGAGATAAGAAGCGGTTCTGATATCGTTATCACAATGGAAAGCAACTCCAGCGTGATGTGAACAAGCACAAGGGGACATTATCATTTCACAGGGTGTTGAAACTTATTATACAACATATCTATTCCTAATAATATATCCGAGTCTAATCATGGGGAGGCATGACCTCCTGCTTGTACTCTCCCAATCTTCAGCCTGGTTATTCCATGTAGACCTCTCCTAGGGGGGATTCTGGTTTATTGATCATCTGAAAATTGGTTCAGTACTAGAATGGATGCCATCTTTGTATATGCTGAGATAAGCTCATTACAGGGAAGTCCACCTAGTACAGACTTTTCCACATTATATGGGTGCAGTATTGAATTACCCAGTGGCTATCTCTTGGGCACTTATGTTCCCAGTTCTACACCTCCATGCTGTGATACGTATCCGGAGTAATTTGTGGTTCCTTCCAACGTTCCTAATCATTTGGAACAAGTCGAGCTACCAGCAGTGGGACTGAAATCTGCCTATGGGTGCCCACACACCTTACGATAATCGTGGGAAATCCCGCGATCGTACGATTAATGTAAGGTGTGTGGACCTCTACTACTGTAAGGTCGCACGACTTTAAACATACGAACATGTTCGAAAACCCGCCGAGCATCATACGATGTTCGGCGGGGGTGTAGCATGTTCGTAAGATAAAAGCCGGACGGGCCGATGTACGCAAGCGCACACTGCCCGTTTGGCATTGCGGTCATCGGAAGCCCGCCCCTCAGGGGGGCGCGGCTTGCGATCATGGCAAGTACGATCTGCCTGTCCAAGATAGGCAGATCGTACGTTTGTGTTAAGTACCTTACAACCATCGCAAGACAAAGGTTGTAAGGTGTGTGCCCAGCATTAGACTGTAGTGAGTGAGCAAAGCCCTGGCATTGAGGTGCACAGATCTTCCATTAGAGATATAAGAAGCTAATGGTAAATTAATTCTTCTGCCTTCTACATTGATGTGAAATATCTGCTTTGGGTGGACTTCCACTTTATTAATATCCTTAAAATGCACAAACCTTTTGTATCCTCAGTAGAAGTATATAGAACCATATAGTAGACTTTACATTACTACAGAGTTTAAGATTATTTTTATGAGACAGAAATGTGAGAAGAAGGCATTCTCAGTCATGTGAGCAGTAACTTTGACTATCAGGTATGTTCTTTTGTTTGTTTTTTATTTATAGCTGGTACTAATTTGAAATAACTCCAGAAAAGAGGTTTGGGCGGAGGCACATTGTTATCAGTCACCCACAATGGGTCAGAGATGTCCATTTTTTTTAGTTAATTGTATTAAAGGAGAACTATGAGGTGACTGACTTTCACTCAACCTCATAGTTCGAGCCGACGTGTGACAATGAGACTGTCACATATCGGCTCTATAGATCGGGAAGTGAGCAAACACATACCGTCGCTCGCTCACTTCTCAATCTATCCCTGTAGAGAGCCGTGACTGCCACTCACGGCTCCCTGCAGGGATCCCCCAACCCCTCTCTGATCCTCCTGTGCTGACTAGCAGAACAGACAGGGGAGTGCACGGGCACAGCTGGCTCTGCCTCTATATAGGCAAATCCAGCTGTCAATCACGCAGCTGGGTGGATCTCGACAGTAATGTCAGGATCCACCCCGGCTGCGGTATACTGAGCTTTTGGTCACAGGACGACGCTAGTTTATGTCCGCCTGTGACCCTGAAGAGAACTATGGGGGGAAAAAACTCCTTTTAAATGTACTATATTTATAGGTCAGCCACTAGATGGAGCTCTGCATTCCACTACAGTCAGTCAAACCTCCCAGCTGAGCAAATGTTAAAAGGATAAGTTCACCTTTTGCAAAAATTTAAAGAAATACATAATAATATATATAAAAATATATGCATTTCTATAATATTTGCATTTAAGCCTGGAAAGTATTGCAATCACTTGATCCGGGCTGCACAGCTCAGGCTTCTGAACTTATCCTTTACGATATCAGCCACACGGTGTGCAGTTATTAATGAGTGCCTTACTCATCTGTGCATTGAGATGCAACAGTAAGGCACAAGCATTGTGTAGTACTAAAAAAAGGAGACAGAGTCTGTATGTGTAATGAGAAAATTTGGCTGCCCCGACGCCCATTACAATCTATAGAGAGAAAAGAGGTTTAACAACAAAAATACACATTTACAGCAAACCTCTTTTCATCTTTTAAACATGAAAAATACTATTAATTCCCTTTACATTCAGTATCAGAAAGCCAGCACGCAGCCTGCAAATCTCCACTGCTCATTGTATAACATTCACACAGACTAGATTGTGGCTCAGAAGATTTTCCCCATTCCATACAGTCACATTGGACCAGTGCCACACATAGTTATTGGCTTTGAAATCCATTAACCTCAGCAGCCGGAATATGTGACACTTTCCCACTGGCCTCCCCTCAAAGCCCCTTGGATGGAGTACTTCTATAATGTGTTCAAGCTGTGGGCCAAAATGTGTACTGGTATTTGTACTGAATGGTTGTAGTTTTCAAATGATATGTTTGTGTCAGTGGAACTGACTAGATTGTCCGTCTCCAGAACCAAAGCTGGTCAATGTGGTATTTCTTCCTGCATTATATTGATACTGTCCTGTTTTTTTTTTTTTCACGTTGCATTTGAAAAGCCTGATCAGCACAGTGACAAGTGTGAGTATACCTGTGTGACAATAAACTTCACTTCTCTTTCATTTTCTGAGTGTTTTCTTCTGTGCACCTACCAGCAAAGGCTCCTCCTTCCCATCTTTCTCAAAGTAGTTTTCCTGGCCCCATGGATCTCAGTACTATGGCTTGCCTAAGGCAAGGTACAGTTGACCACCTGCCACAATATTCTCATACTTGCCATATGTGGCCCATAACCAGCCATAGAGCACAACAGCTCTCCTCCTAAGTGTCTCCAGAGTTGGCACATTATACTATATGGACAACACCAACTTTTTGATAAGAGGGATACAGGCAGTCCCCAGGTTACGGACAAGATAGGTTCTTTAGGTTTTTTAAGTTGAATTTGTATGCAAGTTGGAACAGGTACTTTTTTTAAGTGTAACGCCAGCCCCCAATTTTTGTTTTGGATAGCATAGGGAAGGGATAACCCCCTGTAACGTTTGTTTTGCTGTGTGTGCTCCTGTTCAGAAGGTTTCACCTCACTTTCTGTCCCGGTGACGTGACAATTGGATTTTGAAAATTTTGGGTTGTCGTGGAAACAAGGATTGGTGATTAAAGCTTCAGTGGAGACACCTTTTTCACATGACAACTCTTAAGGTGCCCATACACTGCACGATTATTGTACGATAATCGCGGGAAATCCCGCAATCGTACGATAATCGCAAAGTGTATGGAAGGCGTGCGACCGTTTCTACTGTACGGTCGCACGTCTTCCGTCGCAGGCCTGCTTGTTCGATAACTGCCGAACGGGCCGGTGTGCGCACGCACACACTGCCCGTTCAGCATTGCAGTCATCGGAAGCTCGCCCCTCGGAGGCAGGCTTGCGATGATCGCAAGTACGATCTGCCTGTCCAAGTTGGGCAGATCGTACATTTTTTTAAAATTACTTTACAACCCTCGCAAGACAAAAGTCTTGCGAGGGTTGTAAAGTGTATGGCCACCTTTTACAGGTGTGAATTTCCCTTCCTAGGGCTAGATTTCCTTTCACTTCCTGTTGTCTCAAGGACAGGAAGTGAGATTAATTCTTTCTAATGATACAGACAGCCGTAAGAACCTCACAGTGACCCGGAAGAAGAGTTGGGCACCTCTCCTCTGCACGTCTAACAAGAGCCAACTTCCTGTAATGTACATACAGTACTACGAACCAGACCCCAAAAAAATGCACGCACTCCTCCTCACCGGCACGGTAGCATTACAACTACCCCTGCTGTACAGTAATAGTCTCCGTTTGTAAGTAGGAGTCGTATATAAGTCCGATGTATGTAACTCGGGGACTGCCTGTAATGTGTAAATCACACGGTGTAAAAATTCCAATCAAATTCATTTTGATGACAGGTTGGAACTCTACAAAATATAAGGGGGTGAATACTTCTGCACTGTAGATGCTTTATCTCCTAAGGCTGCTGATGAACATAGAAGCAGAACAGCCAAACTGCTGAACAATATGGGAACAGAATCCCAGTGTTGGATGAAACGACAATTTTTAGTGTCAGGGAAGCAACAGAATACATTGCCACAGTTACCCAGAACACATTTCTATACTGCAGTGTATACAAGAATAAAAAAAAAGAATCCTTTCTAGTGAGAAGTGGTAAGTAGACTCTTTATACGAACCATAAAAATAACATTGTATTCAGGTAGCACACAGTATACAGGCTTGCAATCCAACATTCTTCAATGCACACACTCAAACAAAATATATTTGACAGCATTTTTTGGGGGGGAAACTAATTTAAGTGAATATGTAAGTTAGGACAATGGCAGTCTTCTTTTTTGAGCAATGTATGGAACAATAATTTACATTTTTGGGCTCAGGAGTCAGATGTTTGTCATACTGAAACGTTTCCTGTGACCAATTTCACACTGCACAAAATGAGAGAGACGGTCAGGATACCCTGTGCAAAGGAAATGCTTTAATCACTATAGTGCCCATAGTCATCCCTGCAAACCAAAAAGGAAGATTATCAGACAATAGGCCTCCTACTCTGTTTCCAAAAGATAAGATTCTTTCAAATCTGGATTAATAACGAATAAAGGACATTGTGTTATGTTGGAGTATAGAGGGCAGTTTCTATCTCCTCGAATGAAGGACATTGTGTTATGTTGGAGTATAGAGGGCAGTTTCTATCTCCAACAACCACATCGTATGATTGCACAATATCTGTGCCAGGAATGGTCACAATCACCTTATATATGTTCAGGTCTTTTATTTCAATACCTCCATGGTACTTGTTTTACAAGAATACCAATGTGGGTGAGGAAGCTGCAAGCTTTGAGCACGACTCCCACAAAACAGCTAAATACACAGCTACAGAGACTACTGACACTACCATAAGATTTGTAACCTTGAAGTATGAAACCTTCCTCCTATCCACCATGTAAACCTGCACAGTAATCACAATGTTTTGTTATAAAAGCCACTCGCTCCCTTTCACTCACATTCCTGAGCTCCTGTCCGGGGAGCACACACAGATATCCCATGAAGGTCACAGGACTGATCTATTTGCATTCACAATACTCCCTAAAAACATTTAATTGCACATGTGATATGCCTGTTTTTTTTACCTTCTAGAATGCGGTAAAAAATATAAAATACATGGAACGCATTATGCTAGAGGAAGGATGTTTTCTGTTGGCATTTTCCTGAAGCCCAGAATGCAAGCCACTCCCATCTCCTTCCAAGTGACTGACAGGCATCAACTTCCAAGAAAGCAATGGCTGCTGGTAATTGATATCACATTTTCATATCAATCAGGTCACCCATTAAAAAGAAAAAAAATAGCCCACACACATGCTTCTTATCACAAACCTCTTGCATAGATATACGTTGTCACATGGGGATCACATACATTTTAAGATCTAGTCATTATATGCATCAGCCATAACATTATGACCACTGTGAGCTAAAGTGAATAACATTGACTACCTCGTTCCATTGGCATCTGGAAGTGGGTGGGATATATTAGGCAACAAGTGAACATTTTGTCCCCGAAGTTGATGTGTTGGAAGCAGAAAACCGGGCAAGCATAATGATTCGAGTGACTTTGACAAGGGCAAAATTGTGATGGCTAGACCACTGGGTCAGAGAAACACCATAACTGCAGTTCCCAGTCTGCAGTGGTCAGGACCTACCAAAAGTGGTCCAAGGAAGGAAAACCAGTAAACCAGCAACAGGATCATTATGGCCATGGGGAGCGAAGGCTGGCTGTTGTAGTCTGATCTAATAGAAGAGCTACTGTAGCTTAACTTGCTGAAACCACTAATGCTGGTTCCAATAGAAAGATGTCTGAATGCACAGTGCATCGCAGTATGTTGTATATCCTGTGTACAGCACCAAAAGTGTGTATAATGGGCACGTGAGCATCAACACTGGACAACAGAGCAATGGAAGAAGGTGGCCTGACCTGATGAATCACATTTTCTTTTACATTATGTGGTTGGCCAGGTGCATGTGTGTGCTTACATGGGGCACAGATGGCACCAGGATGCACTATGGGAAGAAGGCAAGCCAACAGAGGCAGTGTGATGCTTTGAACGATGTTCTGCTGGGAAACCATAAGTCCTGCCACTCATGCGGATGTTACTTTGACACATACCACCTACCTAAACATTCTTGCTGACTACGCTGCATAAATTGCTCAAGAATAGTTTGAGGTGTATTCCTCAAGCCATTCTTGAGCATTTTTTTGCAGCATAGTCAGCAAGAATGTTTAAGTAGGTACCTTGAACTTACAGGGTGAGTTCAAGGTGTTGACTTGGCCTCCAAATTCTCCAGATCTCAATCCAATCGAGCATCTGTGGATGTCCAATCCATGGAGGTTTCACCTCACAAACTACAGGACTTAAAAGGTCCTGCTACTGAAGGCTTGGTGCTAGATATTACAGCATACCTTCAGAGGACTTGTGGGGTCCATGCCTTGATGGGTCAGGGCTCTTTTGGTGGCAAGTGTGGCCTACTCAATATTAGGCAGGTGGTCATAATGTTATGGCTGATTGGTGTATTTCAGCTGGGTATTTAGCTCTTACTCAGGAGTTCCACTCTAAATGTAAAAGCCCTTAAAACTAATACAGGAAACATTACACAGCAAACCTGTACAGGTTCATGTGTATTTACAAATTAGTCAGTGCCATAAACCCTAAAGCAACTCTGTTGCTAAAACAAGTTTCTAAAGGCAAAGCTTACACTAAGAATACAGATACTCACCTCTTCCATTGTCTGCACCGCCAGACACTTCAGTGAATAGAAATCACCCTCTGAAGAGGCTTCGGGAGTGTCAATCTTCTGTGTCCCTGGCTGCATTCAGTGGTTGCATCTGCCAACCCTCCAATAGGGTATACACACTTAGAATTTTGAACAAAATCAATTTCGAAATGGTCTTTCAACTTTCTAAATGTTGATGAGGTCAAATCGATGATCAATTTAAAAGAAAAGAAAAATCTAAAAGGAGCATATTGGAAAAATTTTCGCGAGCCAACAAAATTCTGACAGTGAATGTGGTTCTCATTCAGAAACTCCGTTACTTCCAAAATAGAATGTTAAATAAAAATTAAACATTTCGAAACGACAAATCGGCACGTTTCTGATGCCAGTATCGAACATTCCAACATTTCTTACAAACGTTTGTGCAAAAACCTACCCGTGTATACCTTACTTTACATCAGTACTACTTTTTTTTGTAATGTGCGTGAGGAACCTTCGAGCACAGCGGGGGGCCAAGAGGTTTACACTACAGGAAGTGTTGGTTTCTGCAGATTATTGAACGGGAAGTTTCTCTTCAGTGCAGAACCAATGGACAGCGCAAGCAGCAGGACAAGTATAAAAGTTTTTCTTTGGTGGGGATATATTATTTGAGACATTAGCTTTAACTAGGGATTCACCAATACCGTTTTTTCGGTATCGAGTACCAATATTTATATTTAGGTACTCGCCAATAACGGTGCTTCCGCTACCATGGAGCCGGCTTCCCAAACAGGAAGCCGGGTGGTGAGTCATTACCTGCTGCCCAGCTTCTTGATTGTCTGGGTAGCCGGCTCCATGCTGTTTGGCCGACTTGATGTTGATTGGCCGGGAAGCCGACTTCCCAGCCAATCAGTATCGAGCCGGCTTTCCAGCCAATTATTACCCGCCGCCCGCATGGAGCCAGCTTCCTGATTGCCAGCTCGGTGCTGTGTGCCCAGCTCAATGCCGATTGGCTGGGATTGCCCACGCCCGGATTCCTGATTGGCCGGGAAGTCGGCTCCATGTTCAAATGCGGCACTGCAGGTCAGAGGAAATCTCCCTCTGACCACAAGTTCCAGTATCGGGGATAAGTATCAGAGCATTTGGGAGAGTAGGAGTACTTGCCAAATACTCGGTATCGGCACCCATACGAGTATCGGTATATCCCTAGTTTTAACAGTAGAGCAAACCTTGAAAAAAAAAAACCTCCAATCTAAATGGAAACCAAAATCCTGTTTAATAAATGAGCAGCTCTTTAAATTCATTCTTCCATTTATATGTAATCCAGGATTTGACGCCTCAAAAATGTGTGTAAGTGCCCATGTATGGTGAAATACTGTATCATGTATCAGATCAGCATAACGGCTACCTACAAGGACAAAAGGTTCCTAGCACAGCTGTAGCTCCGATCCAATGCTGCAAAATACTATTATCCGAGCCCAGAAGCAGAACTAGTCTGAGGGCAAGTTACAGTGGTGTGTTCTCCTCCGGGTCTAGCTCTACTATCTGGAGGTGGGAACTGGCTCAAATCCTTAGCTACAACATCCTATCATAATCTCTTCAAATAGAGAACCTCCCATTGTGTCAAGAAAGCCGAGTTTTCTTTCCTTCCTTGTTATGACATAATATTTAAAAGGAACTAAAAAAAAAATTAATCCCTGCAGGTGTTGATTGTACTTTGAGACACAAGGACACCCTAAGGGCCATGTAGCTGTGTTACTTATCTAAGCAGTTACAAATCTCTGGCATGCAAAGGTCCTCAGCAACTAATATGAGTAGACACTGAAGCTGTTGATTCTGTAGCTACCTGCATCTTCTGTAAAATGTCAATCTCTCAACAACTAGGAATGTCTGCAATACAGACCTTTCATTAGCTGCAAGTGACTGTTTTCCCAGCAACAAAAAGGCTAAAGGAGATCACTGCTATAGCGACTTAAAATTGCTGTTACCAAGTCGCTGGTGTGACATGGGTCTAAGGTTGATATCGCACGAGCAATCCTGGCACAGGATGGCTAAGAGACCTCTCGGCAGTCTCTGTGGAGTCGTTCCCTCACTAGCTGGGCCCAGTGAGATGTTGCTCCAAAACTAGCAAGGAAGATTCAGGGCCAGCAAGGTAGCAATTCATTGAGGTAAGCAAAAGGCTCTCTTGCATGACTCTGCCACTGGCAATACGTCGCCAGCATCAGAGTCTCCCAAGTGACATGAATCTAGGATGGTTGTGCTTTACTTCTATTCCTCCATACTGCAGTTTAAATGCACGGCAAACATTTTGGTCAAGAGCCCCAAGTAAACCTGTTTTGGCATAAAATGTTTTGTGTCTTCTATAATAATAATGGAGCCATGTAATGGGCAATGCTTGGCAGAGTCTTTTTGTTTTTTGTATTACAAAGCGCTGCCAAACGTGGATTATTAAAGGATCTACTGACTCCTCAGACATGGTATATTCCAAAATGTATTTGTGAGCAAGTGTAAACCTTCCAACTGCTGCTGGAATACCAAGTTGTATCAGCTCTCACTATCACATATTGTACAATTCATACATTTATGGTGAAAAGTAAAAAAAAAAAAAAAACATAAGGTGGTCAACATAAAGACACACGGCTCAGTCACTCTCTCCAGAACATACACGGATTGTCTTTTAAGCATATAAAGATTATCTTTTTTTTCTTCTTTCTTACAAAACATAAAGTAGATATATTTACATATAGTGTATAAGCATATAATTTTCATCGTTTTTTCCCCCAACTGTAGACATTTTTGCAAAATATATATTAAAAAAACAAAAAATAAAACTAGGACATTGGGACTTGTATGTAAGTCTGTGCCCAGATTGTAAAATGCAAGGTATTTCAGTGATAGGAAGTGCATCACTTCACTTTATGGGCAGGGCCAGATTAACATAGGGGCTACTGGTGCACCAGCTCCAGGCCCACCACTGAAAATAGGCCCGGCCGGCTCAGATCGCCTCGGTATGCCTGATGGCAATCCGGGCTGAACACAATCAGACCGAGGCGCCAGCAAGTGGCCATAATTAGAGATCCGCCTCTGCTGCTTCCCGTCTGACAGTCCTAGGCCCATGATGCCCTTAATCCGGCCCTTTTTATTGGTACATTTTGCCAGAGCTGTATTGGATAGCCTAGAGGCAGATACCTAGCAGACCCGGAAATGCGGTTTCCTCTTATAGTGACATCACAGAGAAAAAACGCATTCTAATCAGAATAGGATCAGGTACTAGATGCCTGCCACTCCTTCTTTAAAGCTGACCAAACTTTGCAATGGAGGAAGCCATTTTGGAGTCAGAAGTCTCTTGAAAATGCCGCATATCATTGTAACAGAACCAAGAACCTCATGAATAAAAAAAGTAGGCACAGTGTCATGGCGGTCATTGGTTTCTGGCACATTGATTGTTTGATTGTTGAGCTACGACGCTTCTTCCGAGAACTTTAAGCTGAACAGTAATCTACGATAAAAATAAAAAAAGGCCAATCTTTACTACTGCCCTTAATGCCGACTTCTGGGATGCAGTTAATATGGGTCAGCAAAAACAAAAAGTGCAGAAGGATTTTCCAGGAATGCGAAATTCCCGGATCAAATATAACCTCTCGCATCACAGAAAAGCACATCTCGGCCTGGTGAGAGATGGACATACCCACTAATAATGCACAAACCAGGAGGCCTTGATCCAGGAAAGGTTTGTATTACATGGACAACCCCTGAAGGAATATGTAGTATCACACTCGTGTGCAAAATCTATCATCCAAATACAGTGAGAATATGACAAGAGAATAATCATAACTGATGTCATTCACCCAATGAAGTGATATATAGATATAAAAAAAAGAAAAGAAAAGAAGACCGCACACACTCAAGGTCCACATAAGAAATGTTTCTTCTCCGCACAAATCTTCCTTTCTAAAGAAAGGAAATCGGAAAAAAAAAAAACTGATTGTAGAAGTTTTCTTGAAGCAACTTGTCTTTACAGGCACATGTGTCAAATAAAAAATATTTCTTTCATCTGCGAAACACATAGTAAATTATAGACTGTTTTCCCAATAAATAGTTAATTTAAGATAAAGAGTCCGCTTTACACGTTCATGAGTTTGATCCATACAGAAACGGTCGACAGTGTGAAGAATAAAAAAAAAATTCCGCGGGGGTGTGTAGGGAATAGAGCGAGGGTCCAGCCTCACTGTTCCGGCTTGGAGCTCCGGTTAAATCTCTCCATCGTCTGAACTGTCGCTGCTTTCGCTGCTGCTCCCGCAACTGCTGTCGTTGCTGGTCCCGCTGTCGCTGCTCTCCATTCGGCGAGACCTGGCTTGTAATGCGGCTCGTGCCGCCGCCGCAGCTACTGCTGCTGCTCCCTCCGCCGCGGCCTCGCTTTGCCTCTGGGCTGCAGCTTTTTTCTCCTGCTCCGCGTGGCTCTTCATGTGTGCGCTTCGGCTTTTTACTTTGAAGAAGACCCTGGAAGAAGAAGAGGAAGGGATTGTGTTAAGAATTTTTTTTATTGAAATTAAGAGTGCAATTACACTAGTACATTTTACACTGTCAACTGAAGCATGCAAAAATCAGGACAATCATACAAAAGAAACATGTATCACCTGCAATAGGTAAAAGCAATAAGGGAACACAAGATTGGCCATTGTAAGCTGCTAAATTCCCGTGACAAAAAGTATCGGCTGTTGGGGTTCCGCAATACAGCCGTTGTGACGCGTCACAGAAACAGAGCACGCTACCGTCAGCATATAGTGAACAAGATTCCTGCCGTGGAATACCATGGCAGTTATATTCTGGACGGAGCTCAAAAGAAAACATGCGAAAGGGTTAATACTTACCTGTGCCTCCGCCGCACGCGCCCGTCAGAACATCTGAAAATGTATCGGACGGTCGCAAAGGATCTTGGGACGGGCGCATGCAGGAGACGAGGAGAGACACAAGGTAAGTCTATGGAGCAGCGTGCACCCGCACAGACTCCGTGGGACATGAGAAAAGAGGACAGAGGAGTCAGCGATGGATCGGAGACCAGCACCAGCGCTGGAGGGACATCTGAAAACTACACTAAAGAAGAAGATCGGATTAAGAGGCATCATTTAAGGTAAGTCCTTAAGTCCTTACTTTAGCACTGTGGGTGGGGGGGGACGACTACTTTAGCCTTTAATATCACTTTAAATCTGTTTTTGTTATTGACGGAGCACACTTAGAAGGCGGGGGCCTGTTGACAATGGCAGTCAAGCTATCTTAGTGTCACTGGTAGAATTTGTAAAGGGAGTGGCCCAGGTTTAGCCACAATCTCTACTCAGGCAGTGCTGCCTGGAGCTTCCCAAACCATTACGAGCAAATCTGCATCATTTACTTGCTGTGTAATATGTACTTTTTTTAAGCACGGTTTGGCTTCCCATTGACTTCATCCAATTCTGAATTTTGGAGGTTTGCACGTTTTAAAAAAGTTTGGTTGAGCCACAACAGATCAAACATTTCTGAAGTGACGACAGAATAAATGGGATAATTCTGGAATGACTTGATATACTCCCATTTGTAATTTGAAATCATACTATGAAGATGCCGAGACCCCCGAGCACCTGGTGAACTGCCACTGATTACTCACAGCACATGTCACATGACCATGTCACATGTTTTCAATAGTCCAGCCCCAGAACCCGTGTCTGATTGCCATCATCCTTATTTACCCATATCCTGTAATCCAGAATCAGCAGCATACATTTGCTCCAATTTTGCATTTAGAAGGTTGTTAGAATACATAAGCAATATGTTTCCAGGGTCAGACAGGAGGCGATAGTTGATCCTCTCTCAAGCCCAGCACTCTGCACCTTCTAAAATCATGTCTGCCAGGGCTTACAAATGCAAATACCTCTAAAGGAACCATAGCTAGGTGAAGGCACATTTATTTATTTATCCACTACTGAGGGTCATTATAAGAGCTCCAGAAGTAAACAGAGTGGGGGGAATTTATCAAAACTGGAGCATACAAAATCTGGAGCAACTGCGCATGGCAACCAATCAGCTTCTCAACTGAACAAACTGAAGAGAGAAGCTAATTGGTTGCCATGCAGGGCTGCTCCAGTTTTGATAAATTCCCCCTCACTGTATACAGGAGCCCTGACCGAAACAGAACTTTTAATGGCTTTCAGCCTTATACTGCAGATTGCGAAGTGCTTACATGAAGAAATAAAGTCAGAATGAACACAATGCATGCAAATCTAGAGGAGCTCCTCTATATACTATACTGCCTTCCAGCAGCCCCTCCATTGTCTTCGCTATCATTAAATTACTATGCATTACGGATGGCAGAGAAGACAACAACCGAGCTGTGTACACTGAACGCTGATCACAAATGCTTTTTAAACACATTCAGATTGCTGGCACTGTGTTTCCTATGCCGTGTGACCGTCACAAGTGATGCCTGAATTTGTCAGTCATTTTAATGTCATACAATGCAGTGCCACCCATACACCACACCACAAAAACGTTTATCGCTGCACATTCACTAACCTGCCACACTTTTTACACGGGAAAGTGCCCTCTTCTGCAGGAGGCTTGTTTTGAGTCGCTGGCTTTTTTGTGTTGTCTGGGGAGAACGGTACCCGTGGATTGCGGCCCCTTGACCTGGAGGTTTTCTCTGCAATAGACGTATCATGGTCCTGGCTTCTTAGAATCAAGGTGTCATTTGCCTGGGTAAAAAAAAAAAAGAAAAAAATTTACAGCAAACTATGTAACACTCCACATGAAATATAGAGCCCTCCACACACTAGAAAGCACAGTGCATAGTCATATCACATCTTGTGCCCTCTTGTGGATTCATTGTACATATACATTGGAAAACTGCAGCACGTGACAACATTAGCTTGGCTGACATGCCAAGTATTGCCTAGTGGAGGAAAGGTTTATAACAGTATTTATGTTTCTATACTTAGAAAATGTACCTAGCCTAACAAAGGAAAATCTAATGCCACCACCACATCTAACAACTTGTAAGTTGCAATATATAACATTTTTGTTCTTGGGTTTATATGTAGGTTTAGTCTGTATGTTATAACCTGATTGTACAAACTCTATATGATTTGATTTAGATTGACCAACACAATGTAGTATGTGGGCCAGTGCAATGCAATCAGTTTCTACCCGGTCAGGCAAGCCTTGCATAATATACTGTAGTTGCTGGTATATCTAAAGGAGATTGTACAATGAGATTGTAACGGAACGCATGTTGCCAAATTTGCGACATGTACTTCTTTTCCATGGTTGGCCCTCGTCCTGGGACCCAATGGGGATAACCGGAGGTACGCTCCAAACGCAGGAAACAAAGTCCCGCAAATGTGCGTCCCGGCTAAACCCCAGTGTGAACAGTCTAGCATTACCAATCCATGCATGATGGTTATATTTTACCATCTATTGGTTAAACATTTATCCATCCTAAACCTAACATTTTTCACCCACATTCTTCCCCTGCACCAGACTATGCTAAAAAAATAAATACAAATAAAAAAAAAAAAATAGTATTTTACTTAATCAGTACAATGATGCATTAGGAGAGTTATCAGAAGAGGTAACCCCTACCAGGCCCGTGAGCCATTCTTAGGACTGGTGTACAAGAGAATTATTTACAAATGCTGCATTTTGCATGTGAATGCAGCACTATCCATGCACACACATTTCCCTGCAGGGCCAGCCTTGCTGCAGCCAAATAAAAGCAAAGCTGGTCAAAAGCAGCCTTCTAGTAGTCATCCACATTGCAAAATATAAATCAATTAAAAGTGATTTGAAAACAGTTGAGTTGCATTTGAAACATAGTTCAGATCCAGAAAAACAAAGCCCCTATACACATGACCCTTACCCTGTTACCCTGTTCAAGAATGATTTATTTATTTAAACCCCAATACAGTACAGAGGGGTAATCACTAGGGATGTACCGATATCAGTATCAGTGCCGATACTGGGCATTTTCACAAGTACTCCTGGAGAGGCCCCACACAGCCCTCCTGAAATCCTACACTGGAGACATCAGGCCGGCACCCCAGAGTATGTATCGTCATATTATTCTGATGTATAATGCATTGCTGGGATGTGTAGTCCTGTATAGCTGGTGGTATTATTTTGCATTGTCGTATAATGCATTGCTTGGATTTGTACTCCTCTATAGCCGAACCATTCAGCATTGCTGGGATTTGTAGTCCTCTCTAGCTGATCGTATTAGTCTGCATTGCTGTATAATGTATTGCTGGGTTGTGTAGTCATCTATTGCTGTACAATGCATTGCTGAGATTTGTAGTCCTCTATAGCTTGTGGTATTCTGCATTGCTGTATAATGTATTGCTGAAATTTGTAGTACCTCTACAGCTTGGAGTCAGTGGCAAAACTACCAGGGGCACAGCGTTTGCAGCTGGGAACGGGCCCTGGCACTGCACCACTGTCCTAAAATCATTAGTCTGACTTATTTTAGAAAAACTGTCAAAATGACACTAAAAAATAAATAAATACCGGTAATTGGCATTAGCGAGTACTGGAGGGGGGAAAAAAAGGAGTACTTCAGTCTGGAAAAAAATGGTATTGTACATCCCTAGTAATCACCACGCTACATGTATCAGATGGAAAATGGTCACAACAAGTCATAATGTGGGAAAGCTGCATGTGTTGGAGGTGTTCTTAATACTGGGGGGATGCTGCCGGGTTCTGGTTCACGTTTTGTACTCCCTGGGGGCATTTTATAAACGCCCGTCTAAACAAAATATTTTTTAATAAAATAATTTGTATTACTTTTGAATACCCTAGGCCTAGTAATATAATCTATTACTTTTCTTCTGAAACTGGCAATGATGGTATATTCAAAGTTCTAAATTAATTGGAATTACATTCTAATGCTTTTGATTTTAAATAATTAAAGATGAACTTTAGGGAAATCGCTAAACACACAGCTGAAACATTTGTGGGAGCTGGTTTATCTGCCATAAGATTTGTATTTCTATCAATCCAGGCCTACCATACAGCACAACCAGTCTGGTGACTTGACTACGTTAAGCAACTCAGCCAGGTTACATCTCCGCCCCCAGCCTGCAACTGGACCGTGAACAAGCAGCAACAAAGTAATGATTGTCGCTCTGCTTTCTACTTTTGTCAACATGTTCCTGGTTAGCAGGACACCTGACTGGCCCAAAGTACTGTCCCTCCTTTGCTGCTGTGCTTTACAACTTTATTTTAGAGTAATACGCACACTGTATTGAACACTTGGAAAAAATTTGTTCACCCATTGTGCATCTTCCTAGCTAGTTATAGTCTGATTAGGCAGCTTTTCATTTTCTTTTCATGGTGCACTCATTAATAAAATGACTGACAGCTCTTACTATTTCACTAGCTTGTAGGGTTTGTGTGATTTTCATTGGCGGTTTCCTCATCTCCTCGTCGTCCTCTACTTCTTCTTGCTTCACCTGCACCTTGTCCACCTCTACCTCTTTCTCCACATCAGGGTCTTGTGTGTTCTCCTGTTCAGAAGAATCTCTTTGTGAAGGGATAGCTGTTGCAAGTCGTTGAGAACTCTATAATGGAAAAAAAGAAACATCATCAATCTTGAGACATAAGCTAGTCAGTTCAAAGCTCTGTTGAAGCATATGGTACCATAAAAAGAGAAGTTCAAAAGTGCCCCTTATTCTGTGTAAACCATGGTATCCATGCAGCGTTTAATGACAGTCGTTGAGATAGCAGTTGCAATCTGTACAATGTATGTAATTGCCTTTCAGAATACAACTCCCAACGTGCGCAGCATCAGTGCTATGCTGAAGGACATGAAGGGGGTGGTAAAGAGGTTGGTATCAGCAGGGTCTGGCCTTGGACCCTGAACCTGTGCTTTCTTTCATACTGCTGGTAAGTTGCTAAAAATTAGACAGCCAATGGATGGGAGAACTTCCCATGTCAGTAGAGGGGGCACGTCAGGGACTAGATTTGCAAAGTGCAGGAGTAATAAACATGAAATATGGTCACCCATCTGCAAAAAAGGGACCAGGATTCTGAACAAAGCTACACACAGGCTGCTTATTGAAATAACACTATCCATTCCCTCTACGCTGGGACGATTACGGTCAGTCAATATGTTTTTATTGAGCCTGGAACTATACTGAGCTTACAATGAAACAAATGCATAACCAGAGGTGACCTGTAGTAAAAACCGCACGTCAAATCTATCAGCAGATCAAGAGAAACAGCCAAAGCCAAATCCAAGGTGTGACTTTTCCTCATCCACCTCTCTACTGTTCATTGAGGTTTTCACCACAATGAAATGGAGTTCAATTTTAAAAATAATTATCGATATGCCACTTGGAGGATTTTCCAAATGAGGAACCCCAACTAGTCATGTAATTTCTACGTACTTCTAATGTACAATATAGAAAACTGCAAATGTCAACTTTTTAAACCGTATACTGGCTTATAGACAGTTTGCCTCAAGGTCTGTATACTGGCTGCATATACGATTAGACACAAACTGTTTCCTTAGAAATATGGGACTGTACAGTGTGGCTGTAATTGCATATTCTGCTGGACAGATTGGGGGAAAATGATCAAGCCGAACCCATAGAAAACAATCACAGATCTTCTTTTGTGCTGGACAGGAAGTTCAGGGAAGCCAAGCTGAGAGAGTTGGAGCTGTTTGGATACATGACGACTAAGTGCGTGGGCAAAAAGGTAAAGAAATCCTTAGTTGGGCAATGTATATTTTTTTGATCTGGATTCACAACTGAAAACCGGTTTGAGCTTATTACTACTTTAAACAGGTAGCTGAAACTTCTCTGAATAGGTACAACCTAGCAGACTTTAATACATGCAGTTTGCAGCTCAGTGAAAGGATCTGAATAATTAAACAAGCAGCTGAAGTATGTATGAATCGGTACAACCCAGACAGGTGTTGATGCATGCAGTTTAGCAGGTCACACCCTTTGGTTGTTGCGGATAGCTGGATATTGGAATGTCTCCACCAAACACTTGTCAGCCATTAGGCTGCTGAGCTGTTCCAGGAGATCCAGCTATTAACACCAGCTTGGCACTGACGTAACATGACAGAGGGGGGCAGATGTGTAATCGGAGCTCCTCATGCCCTTCTTGCACGGTCTAATCTGGCAGACACTCTTTCCCCCTTTTCCTCAGCATGAACACAACCAACATGTTAGGGCTGGCATACAAACGCCTGGAGCCCGTCCAGCTGGGCCACAGCCAAAGCACTTGTCACAGTTGATACTTTTTGCAGATGGAATATCTGGGTTGCGGCTCAGTCTTGGGACATCACATTCCCTGCACGTATCAGTCAAGGTGGCCTTTATGGAGACTCTACTGTATAATACAAAGATTCAGAGCTCGGTGTCGGATGTTGCAGGCAGATACGCTGCACCATGCTCTGATCCACCTCACCCACGGCACGTTACATGGCTGGTCCTGGCATATAGATAACCTCCAGTCCAGATAATTTTTTCTTTTGGTGATTATGTAGAAAATAGATATACGACGATCGTGTACAAACAAGCTATGATGAAAAGTAATACATCTTTGTAACCTTACAACTAAAAAACAAACAGAAGGATCATCAAACTACTTTTCCTCTATGGATGACAACACAAAACTAGAACAATCCTGGGGTGGAGACTTAACAATATATCATTATGGCTTAATGACTTTGTAATAAACTATTTCATGCCAAACTGCAACACCAAAAAGGTTATAACCCTAATGCACAACCCTTTCCAAAAATAACATGATACAAATCAATAGCTAATCAAAAATTAAAAACAAAACCAGCTTTTGCTGCAATATTCACCTTCAATCTACTAGATTGTAGGCCATCACAAGCAGTGTCCTCCCAACCCTATTGTACTGTAACCGTACTGTCTCCCCCATTTTGTAAAGCGCTGTGCAAACTGTTGGTGCTATATGAATACTGTATATAATAATAATCCAGTGATTTCCCCCGCAGTACTTTTTTCAGGCACTAGATGGCCTCTGTCTGCTAGTCAGCATCTTTCAATACCCTTTCTCTGAGCCCAGGTCATCCTAGACCCACCACAGCCTGTAGGTGGACAGTGAAAGAAGAAGCAGCACAGTGAAAAGCTCATCTCTGTCAGTACACTCTATCAATTGGCTCTCTGTACTGCTTCTTCTTTCACACTCCAGCTCTGCTGTACAAGGTCTACAAGAAGCTGAAACCAGGTTACATTCAGGGAGTACTGCTTGAAAACACTGTTAATATCTTAAAAATACATTTAAAGATGTATCACTGAACACAGAGCTGCATTCATTTTTATCTTTTATATCTGCCTGGAGATGCTGAACTTCGGAAGATTGAATATTTTTTAGAACCTCTAACCCTACTAGTATCCATCTTCAGTTACAATTTAATACGCTTCACCAAAAGTACCTTCTTTTCCTCTCACCTCTGCCCCCCCCCACACACCCAATGATGTAACGCAGTCAGTCTTTTCTGCAGGTCAGGGATGGGTACATATTGCTGAATCACAGAACAAGTTAAGTGTTGGGTGACCAACATTGCTGTACGCAGATGTCCTGCACTACTACTATAAAGCTGGCCATACACCTATACAGTAGCTTTTCTATGGTCAGATGAAAAAAGTGCAACAGATTCCCCCATCTATGCTAAACTGTGTGGATGGAGGAATCTCCCACTGGGACAAGCTTCAGTATCTTGCTAGTCGGCCCAAATGGCTCTCAAAACACCTGAACAATGCCTGCATCCAATAAGATTGTTCAGGTATTTTGAGAGCCAGCGGGTCACACTAGCAAGATACTGAAGCTTGGCCCAGTGGGAGATTCCTTCATCCACACAGTTTAGCATAGATGGAGGAATCTGTTGCACTTTTTCCATCTGACCATAGAAAATCTGCAGATCATCTATAGGTGTATGGCCAGCTTTACAGTGGTACAAAGTATAAATTACCTTCACATCGATCTCAGAGTCTTCTCTGGGGTTTTTCTCATCTGCAGCAGCCTCTACATCTCCGAATATTAACATGCCATTGCGTCCTATCTTCACCTGCTTCTTGTAGGTGTAATAAAACTCCACACACTGAGACACAGTTTTTGTTTTAATCTGGAATAATCATCAAAACAATACAATGACCTTCATGTGTACAAACGTATGTTAAATGTCGCTTCTGGGAACAAATAGAGGCGATAAATCAGGAGTCCCACTTGCTACATATACTTGTTCAAGGTTATTGACTTGCTAAGTAGTAAAGCAAGGATAATGAGAAATATATCTTGATACTG
This sequence comes from Nanorana parkeri, assembly GCF_000935625.1. NCBI lineage: Eukaryota > Metazoa > Chordata > Amphibia > Anura > Dicroglossidae > Nanorana > Nanorana parkeri. The sequence continues at coordinate 616,959 of NW_017307059.1, read as the reverse complement.
CTAGATTTTCATGTGAATGTTCATGTGAAAAATCTCCTCAGAACATTCGCTAATGCCATTGGTGACTTGTAGAATGTTAGAAAATGTGTTTGATTTTTACATTCAATGTTGGAATGAATGGCGTTTCCTGAATGAAAACCACATTCACGATTAGAAAAAAAAATTTCAATAAAACATTACAATGATTTAATGTTAAGTCACCCAGCTTTTTGATTTTGCTACCTGGTCCAGTACCCCATGAATGGAAACCAAAACTCAAGGTTTGCTATAAGGTTTGCATATGTTTACTGTACACACTGCTCTTATACAATCTGAAGCCAGTTTACAAGGCCTAATGGGGGTCATAGTGCACAGAGGAAACATAACATAGCCATAAAAATTCTATTAGGGTGATTTGTCTGGATTGCTACATACCAGTTTCTGAACCAGCAGAAAGTCCTTCTTATAGATTGCCATTCCTTTGTTGAAAAGTCTTTTCTCAGTAACAGACCACTTGTCGGACCCTGGCAAAAAAAATTTAAAAATGTCGGACAAACCATCAACACCATCAAATGCTAAGCAGATGCCATAATTCATATTTTTCAGTTCATTTATTATATTCACATATCCATGTATGATACCTCAAGGCTGCTTGCCTTCCAAAAATACAAATGGGTAGCACAGGTAGCTTGGCAGAGGGGAGCGTACTTTTGAAATTGATCACTCTGGTTGCCAATACATTAAATGTGGCTTTCCTGGGGATGATTAGTTATTAGATTAGGATAAGTGATATGATCAGGACAGGGGTTAAGTGTTCATTTTCAAGGCTACAGCTTAACATTTCTAACATGTTTCCTGTTACACCCATATTCAGGGTGTAACATGAAACATTTTGACATAGCCACCTTCTTACCCCCTTGCCCCCAATTTTACCAGAGTCACTTCTCCCCACTGGCTGTTGCCATTTTTCAAAATTGGTGCGGCTGTGAAGCGTCATGTATTCAGAAATCCTTTGACTGGATCTGTGAATGGAAAGACTCCAAGTCCCATCAGCCACTGTGGCCGAGGGACTTGAACTTCTCAATGGAATAACAGTGCAGTAACATGAGTCCACTGACATTTCTCCCCATATCGGTTACTGAATATCCATACCTGGTTACGGATAGGGACGCCTGGAATAGTCTGCAGGAGCTAGAACATTGCACCTGTGATCCACTGATCCACTGACAGTCTTCTACCACTGGATAACTTTCCTAACTATCCCTGGATGTTTTTCCTAAACGATCTACACACCTATCTGCATCTAAAAAGTTCTAACTTTCTAATTTCCTGTTTAAAGGGCCAGTGATGAATCCACCACCATAACAGCTCATACACTTAGTGCAGTAAACACGGAGGAACTGGTGCAAAGTTCCTCTGCTACCAGAAGCCTCCTGTATTGCCCTGCACTGGAAGTGTATGCAGTACTGACTGGACTGCTGGTGCTACCTGTCACTGATCTAGTGTTAGTCTAAAAAAATAAATAATATAAACAGAAACCTGTGATCGTTTCTTTGGAAACAAGTATAAAAGTTTGAACTACACAAGGCCAGATTTGCCTTCTATGTTCTTACCAGAGTAATGGTAATTTTCCAAGGGATGACCTTTGTGCCGCACCGGCCTCTTCAACAGCAGCAAAGTGAGAGCGGCCTGTTAACAAAAGGCGTAGAGAAAACAAATCAACAACAAAAAATGTCAATTTGCTGAACAAGCTTAATCAACCTTTTCTGCGTGCAATGATCATCAACTATATGCAGTCGCCTGCTCCACTATTACATACAAAACCCAGCTAAATGGGCCTATGTTTCACATTTTATTTATTCCTACAATGGGAGTTCTATAATTATAACTTATATTTGGCAAAACAAACAAAAAACACTTTTTTCCATATCATTTTATAAATAATAAATATATATATTAAAAATATATATTTTTTATATATATTTAGAATACCAAAAAGCATCAGTGGTGTCTTTTGAGAAATACACACTCACCATAATGTCCCCCTTCGAATCTTGAAGACAATGAAGTGCTAGCTCTTGGTTGGTGCCACCTCCAGGCAGGATGCTGGAACATGCTGCTGTAAGCAAATCCTCCACTGTCAATGGGGAGAACAAAATACTTAGCAATGCTAATGGCAACCACTATCAATTTTTGAGCTAAAAAAAAAAACCTTGAAGCAGGACTCCAATTGGATATAAAAACTGAAGCCCCATTTTTACGGTTCATAACCCTTTAAACATATTTTAAAATACAGCTACAGCAGTTCACAAAAAGGATTTTCAACTGTGTGTGTAATGCTATGTATAAACTAACCAACATTTTATGGAGCATATTTATAAAGCAGTGAATGTGCTTTTCCCAAAGCATTCACTGGTGGTGAATCAATCACCGTCATATAAAACATATGCACCAGGAAGATTCACCTGCAGCAAATATCAGATTCACTGGGTTATAACTATACCTCTATGTCTTCCGCCATAAAAAACTCCACATTTGCACTGTAATTTACATGGAAAATGTTCACACTGTGTGACATTTAAATGAACAGGTTTATTCACCAAGCTCCCAGAGGCAGCCGAGTGAATAACCGAGCCGTAGTGAAGTGAGCTGAACAACGTTCGGCTCACTTCACTACGGCTCAGTGCGGCTGAGCCGTGCAGAAGGACTTCGACTCAGCCGATCCAACATCTGGATCGGCTGAGCCGAAGCTCCGGCAGCTCCCCCGCTGCTGTTCACCCCTATCCACACAGAGGGGCCGAACAGCAGTGAGTAAATAGCCGAATGTTGCCGAGCGGCATTCGGCTCGGCTATTCTGCTCGGTACCTCCATGGTACTGAGCAGAATAGCAAAACAAAAAGTTGACAAAGTTAAAAAACGTAAATAAATAATACATTTTTTTAAAATAAACATTTTTAAAAAACAACAATTGGCCACTCCTAGCAGTAGCAGGTAGCTCCACCCAACTGTTTCCTATTGGCCGGGACCTGCTAGAGTCTTCTAGCAGGTCCCGGCCAATGAACAACAACTGGGCGGAGCCGGCCGTGACACCACAATGGCAGATCTCATTGAGGGCCCCCCTGCTTCAGAATGTACACCGAGATTCACCTGCACAGCTCAGTGAACCCATCTGTGCCATAATGAATGAACTCCACATGCATGGGAGTTGCATCACTCTGGCTTGGCCAACCAAGAAGAAGGCAGGGAGAACATGTTGGTGAAGGGAGCTCGGGATGTCACATCGCTGGAGGGGAGGCGAGTATTGGAAGGTTTAGTTTTGCTTTAATGGTAAGCTTTTGCTGTCACTAGGTGCCTGCAATTTATACTTGCAGCAGTTTTTTTAATGTCTAATTTAGTGTAATGGTTTATGATTCAGATGAGGAGATGGTTAAGTATAGAACGTAGCCTAAGATCACAGTTATGGTTATGGTTCAGGGAAGCTATTTTTTCCTTTTACTATTTTTTCCTTATACTTGCTTCTGGCGGCAAAATTTTGCGCCAAGAAACACAACTGGGATCATGGTGCCAAAAACCAACAAACCACAAAAACTTATAAATAGTAGGGCTGTTACTGATTAAAATTTTTGTGCTCGATTAATCGAAATTCTTTAATAACGTGCTGGATTAGTGTGATCCTAGTTCATTTTATGACTTCATTGCTGTGCTGTATGTGTATAGGCCAATGCCTTGGCTGGCGCTCGTGCAGAAAGTTACAAAAAATGTGTAATCGATCAAAAAAATTTTCATCGATCAAAAAGATTAACGATTAATCGAGAAATGAATCGTTAATTTGCACAGTCCTAATAATTAGCAATAATATTTTGTTTTAGCAAATTATTTTAAGATTATTAAATTAGTTACTTTATTCTTTTACATGTATACAACTTTGAATATCCTATTTGATATATAAGAAGGGCAATTGCAGGATTAGATTGAACAGATTTGCAGTTTAAAAAGGGATCTAACAACAACTGCTCTTGTTACTGCAAAAGAGGCAGCCTGTGGTCAACCAACATGGAACAGGCTGAGAACTGTGGTTTTATTAGACCTTAAAATTGTGTATTTTTAGCCTTTTTTTTTAGTTTTGGACAAAGTAAGGAAAGGTTAAAACTGCTGTCAGGTTTCTATTGATGTCCGCCTTTCCTTTTATTTGTCTTGATGAATAATCCTAAATTTTTACGGCTGTCATCAGAACAGGAGACAAGCAGAAATCTTCCAGTGAGGACAGTGTGAACCAGGAGGGGATTTCCCCTAACTTTGGAGAGATTCTCTCTCACTTCCTGTTGAGTCTTTGGGACAGGAAGTAAGATTGAAATCCCTTCAACGGGGCATAGGCCACAAAAAACAAAAACTGACATGGGTTCTAATCATTCTCTATCCAAAACTAAAAAAAGAGAAACGCCCAAGTGCAATATAAAAATATACAAGTGTTAAATATAATCAAGGTATTCTAGAACACTGTTCCATGTTAAAACATCTGATATTTTATCAATGACTACTGAATTTGTTTTCCGTGTATGTGAGATGATCTTTCCCCTAATTTCAGTCATGATGGGGAAATATTTTCCCCACATGAGTTTCCTGTAAAGGAATTCCATAGAGGATGGTGTAGTCAGCCTCTGCTCAGATTATCTGAGACTGCAATAGTTTTGATGCCAGAAATATTCACAGCAGCACACACACAGCCCCTTATGTAAGGCAGCTTGCCTTTACACTAGTGGAAGGTGAGGACACAAACACTGCTTGCTTCTGGCTTACCCTGGTTGTTCTCCGAATCCTCCCAGGGACACCACACCAAGTCAGCTTTATACTTATCCGCAGACGCCAAACTCCGGTCTCTGTATTCAGGAATCTCTGCCTGGAAGCGCGAACCGACATTAATATGTCTGGATGTAGGGAAAAAAAGACAAGACGCAGCTTATTCCATCAGCATGCAGTAAAGTAGTACACAGAGAGGAAAAAATACCCCTGACCTCTGAAAGAAACTAGTGCTTGTAAAATCCTACTAGTACTGAATGCCCTGCCAAAGGCATTACTGTTCTTTTCCATAGAATGTGCCCACTAACCATAAGTGAAAGGTAATCCATGATAAGTAAACAAATGCGAGTACACCCAAAATATAAAACCAATGAATGTAAAGCCTAAATCTGGACACATGGCTAACTAAATTACATTGTGGATTGAGTGTAAAAAAAAGATACAATTTCCATTATAGTTCTTTTTTTCATGTCACCCCACCCTTCCTTCCTGTCTCTGTGACACAGATACAATAAATAGGCTGAGGGGGGAATCAGCTGTCACCAGGACAGGAAGGCATGGGCAAAAATAAAAACAAACATTGTTAGATGGTCAAATTCTTTTCCATGCTGAAAAAATGTGCATTTGTTTTTGCTTGTGTGCCAGTGGGATAAATTTCACTTGTGTCCTGACAAAAAGTGAGGGTAAGTCTCTCCAAAAGGGATGTACAAGGTGTACAAACTTGACATGACTCCAACCCTTCACCACTGTATCCAAAACAAAAACAAAAAAAGGAGTTAGGCTTTAAAGTACACCGGTCATGAGGGAAATATGGGAGCTGCTTGTCTGGCCTCCTAAAACTGCTAGTTTCCTGGCTATCTGGCTTCAGTAATTGTGGGTCACGCACTAGAAACAAGCTAAGAGAGAAGGAATCAACATTTTAAAAATGAAGAATGTCAGAATACCTAATCTGCATAATTGTACTAAGTCAATGACCCAGAAATTAGTAGGGCTAGTTCACACCAGCCTCAGTGCGTTGCGGCCCGATTCTGGACAGAACGCACTGGATCACATTCTGGCCGGCTCACTTTGTTTTGGGGCGGGAGGGGGCGTGGCGGTGCATTAAACTCAATGGCCCCACAGCCCCTCCCTCCGGTCGCAATGCGATCGGCCGCACGGGAACGAATGGCACATCAGTGCCTGCGTTCCGGTCCGGTGCAGTCAGAAAAATAGTCCATGCACCATTTTTTCTGACTGCGCCAGACTGATGTGCCACGCGTTCCCGTGCAGCCGATCGCATTGCGGCCGGAGGGGGGGGGGCTGCGGTGCCATTGAGTTGAATGCAAGTAACACTGCTGCTTTGGTATAGAGTTAACTGATGTTAGACAAGGCTGAAACATAGGTTGTAACTAGATTGTTTTAAAGGAAGGAAGGGGTGGGGGGTGTTCTTTACTACGGAGAGTCAACAGGCCAACAGATGTTGCAACCCGCCAACTCCTCTCAAACGGCATGATCGGTTTTGGATGCATTTACAAGATTGCCATAAGATGCCACTTAGATTAATGCAGTATCATGCAACCTAGGCTAGATCTTCATATAATCCTATAAGGAATCCAGCAGGGGGCAAGTAACACCACTTCTTGGTATACAATCAAGCAATGTAAGACAAGACTGAGGCAAAGGTTGTAATGTAACCAGATTGTCTGAAGGAAGGAAGGGGTGGGGGTTCTTCTTTACTAAGGAGACTTAACAGGCCAACAGATGTTGCAATCCAGCAAACTTCCCCCAGAACTGTATGATCGGTTTTGGATGCATTTACAAGTTTCAAAAGGGTGTGTATTATATTCTCTCTCTGAACAGCACAAGGTAAGACTCCCACATCTACCACTGGTGTCGTAACCTCCACTTCAATTTACAAAAAATAGTTTTAACAATAAATAAAGGCTGCAAAAAATGTACTTGGGCAGCATTTTTTGTGATTCCGCACCGGACACCTGGAAAAGTTTAAACTGCAGTAAAAGAAGCAGACATGGCCACATAGTTTCCACCTGGTTCCACCGTGTAAAATAGTTTTACTGTAGCATGTAGTATGTCCCAACGGCTGCAGATTTAATGATGACTATTTCCTCAGAAATGCATTTAATATGCTGTACAGCCCACTCAGGGCAACCAAACAAAAAGCAGCTGTCACTTCACTGCAAGGTGTGTCCATTAATTCACCATGGCATGGAATTTGTACCAGATCATCAGCATAATAAAAGTGGCTGCAGCTGAAAGGCATTCATGGTGCCTTTAATAATTTAGCATGTGTTACTCTGTACATACAAGAAGCCTTTTACAGTCACTTAATGATGCAATTGTCATTTAACCCAAATTTCCAGGGATGACAGAAACAAAATGTAACGTAATGAAATATCTAAGTGCATGCCTTTCTTTTTCCAAAGAGGAATGTCTCAAACGCCCAGCTTTTGCTCCTACAGATTTTCCATTCACAGAAAACACACTTTCATGTTAAAGAGACCGTACCACCGCAGAGCTTTTATTGTATATTAACCCCTTAATAAGTGCCGAGCAATGACAGCTCAGGGACCAGAAGTTTTGCAATAGGTGTCGCTCCCGTTCCCATAGAATGGGGAGGAGATCGGTGAACAGATGTTCGCCGCTCTCCTCCCCAACTTCCAGCAGACACCCGAGATGCCGGTCCCAGGCCCACAGGAGGGGCAGTGGAGCCTGCGAAACATGGCGGGGGTGTCATGCAGGGCGTGCAGTTTACCGGCCCATAGAAGTGATCTGGCGGCAGCTGAGCGGCCAGAATCTCTTCTATTGTAAAGCTGACAGCCGGCTCTACAAATGTAAAGAGATCCTGTTTAAACAGGCCCGCTGCCAGTGATGTACTATCAACGTCACTGGTCACGGAGTTAAAAACAGGTTTAATAGTTCCTCTTTGCTGGCAACTAGGGCCAGATTTTGCAATATTTAGCAGTTAGTACTTGTTGAATTACCCCTTCCATTATGCAACTTCTTTGCTAGATTTAAAGTGACACTAAGCTCAGGAGTTAAAACTTAAAAATGAATTAAAGTACCCTATGAACAATACTGTATCTTATTTGTGTATCACTCGGCTGTAGATCCTCAAATCATCTCTGAATTGGTGTTCACACTGTCCTTCCTTCTGGAGGGTGGCTACTTTTGTTCCACATGGGCCCTGTGTGTGTTGTAAAGTAGCTTCTGTGATGGACTACAATTTCATGTTTAGTTTACTTATATTGAGATTATAGTCCATGATGGGAGCGATCTTTGAGCGGTGGCTACTTCATAAACACACACAGGGCCCATTGGGAACCAAAGTAGCCACCCACCAGAAGGAAGGACAGTGTCAGTATGAATTCAGAGAGGATTTGAGGATCTACAGCCGAGTGATGCACAAAAAATGTACAATATTGTTCATAGCTGAAGTGCTTAAATGCATTTTTAAGTTTTAACGCCTGAGTTTCGTGTTACTTTAAAGTACATCTAAAATTATATCTTTTTTTCCCCATTTTAGTTAGAGAAGGGAAGAGTTAAAAACACATAATTTTTTGCCATCTGTGTCCCATTCAAGAGATTTCCCTTTACTTCCTGTCCTGTAGACATAACAGGCATAACAGGAAGTGAGACGGTATCTCTCCAACCGTTATGACTTTGCCACTGGAAAACTCATCATTGGAAGATTTTCCCCCTCTTCTCCTGTTCTAGTGACAAATCAAGATTTTGGTCACCAGGACAAAAGAGAATGAATCTCCTCTGGTTAAATTTCCTTTCGCTGGTCACACACAATTTTTGCTATAGCGTTCATAGCCCGTGTTCGCCCCATAATTACTATATCCACCTGCATGTGATGTCTGGTGTAGGCTATTACGGGCAACGATGGCTATAGCAAAAATCACCCACGTGCCCAGCCTTAGGCTGATTGAACAGCTGCCATTTTCGCCCTGTGGTATGGTTAGCCTTTAGCTACCTTGACTCAGGATTTTCCCTGTAGTTTTGTAGCACAAGGAGCAATGGTGCAGCCTCCAGAACTAGCCTACTTTAATTTGTATACTGCTATATAATTACCCTCTCTAAATTAAAGTGGGACTGCATGGTACAGAGGTGTCTTGCTGCAGTGGGCACATTCAAAATGTATTTGCAAATGTGTGAAGCTCAGCCCCTTTTTAAATGTACATTAACATGGGCTTTACAGCTCCTGTTTGATGGTTGGTAGGGCTAAGTTCTGTGAAAATGTATACACTGTAATGCCAGTGCTGCGATGCCAGGAAAACAGCACCATGGATGTATTGATGAATTTTGTTATCTCAGAAATTTGCTTTCAGACCACCAAACTGCCATACCGCTATACAATGTGAAAGGATCAATGAGCATTCATTTGAGAATCGCATTGTAATGGGGCAGGTCTTAGTCTAGAAACCAAGGGAGTTATAATTCAAATTTTAAAAAAATATTTCTAAAGGGATGAGGGTTTTTAATGGCATGCATCTTATAGCATCTGCCCTAATGAAGGATCGATAGGGTCACTTTAACTGCACTGTTTACCATACAGAAAGTCAATGGAGAGTAAATGTATAAACCTATATAAGAAATACAAAATATGGAAGTGAAGGTTCTCATTCATCCAGGTCACGGTATATCTGTAAAAAATAAGTCAAGGCAACTGGACTTGCTGTATTTTTCTTGAATACATTTCACTGGTCATCCAACTAGCTTTCTCAAATTTAGTACAAGTCATTCAGAATTGAGAAAGCTGGTTGGATGACCAGTGAAACGTCTTCAAAAAAAATACAGCAAGTCCAGTTGCCTTGACTTATGTTTTACAGATATACAAATATGTAAGCCAGCAGGAAACGTTTTTAACAGAGGTCAAAAAAAGAATTCCTATAGACTTACGGTTCAAGGCTAACTGGTGTGGCTTCTCCCACCGCTGTAAGAATAGGTGGCATGTCTTCTCCACTAGCTGTAAGAAAATCACCGTCATTAGAGCACAGATTCAGAAAATCAATATGCACATTTCAAGACATAACTGCTCTAAGAAAACCATCAAAGAGGTAGACATCATAAATTCGAGAAAATATACTCCGATAGGGTAATGCTAACAGGCTTTGCTTGCACTGATTTAATAAGTCTCCATTGACTTGTCTGGACAAGTTTCACTTTTGTTCACGTCAGAAATGCTACTGTCCATACAAACCTATAGCAACTCAGAAGATGTCTGAAGGAGGTGAACTACAGGTTAGAAGGAGGTCAACTACAGGTTGAGGTCAACTATAGGTCAAAAGCACCTGTAATAAATTCTGGATGACCTCAGAAGCATATTAAATGGAAAGGTGAATTTGTCGTCCAAAGCCTATAGACTCTGTCCTCAATCTGTATACTGTTACTATATATACATATACATATATATATATATATATATATACATTATTTTCAGTTTCCAAATAATGACATCCCTGTCAAACATCACAACCAGGTTCTGACCTCGCATTTTCCGACTGAAGTTGAAACAATACAGCTTAGTCAAGGACCACCTTAGCCGTCTGATTAGGTAGTAAAGGGGCAGCAACACATCAGTATGGTCAGCCCTATGATCTTTTCTACTAATCAGCCAGTAGCTAGTGCAGTGTAGCCGAGTCTGACTCGTTTACGCTGCTGCCCTTTCTTCTGCCAGTCTAGACTCCACTGTTCAGGAACTATAGAAGACTAATACAGAAACGGTTTATAAATTAAGAATTTTGATTAATGCAAAACTTGGTTCAATAGAGATATAAAATATCTGCCTTCACTTCTACTTTAACTTATTTTTGACCGAGAAAAATAACCAGCATTCTGGACAAAATTGCAATTGTTGTATACATGACCAAAATAAAAGACAAAATACAAAAGAGAACACTTACTGGATCTTAGCAGAGTTCTTGTACTACTCTTTGGAGTGATTGATGGGGGCATTGAATGTGAGCTGGCTGACATGATGGCATTGAAATAAAGTCCGGACCCTTCCCGCACTGGGCTAAGGATAGGGGGTGGTGTGTAAGGGGGCAGCTCAAACGTTTTGTCCAAGTGCTCTGGCATGCGTACAGGAGAGCGCAGGTGACTTTGATATGAGGTTATGTTGGTATAAACAGGGACAACAAAGGTTCCGGGTTTGGGTGGGATGAAGAGTGGTTCGGGCCTCGGCCGCTGTTTTGGTTTCCGAGATGCAGGCTCCCCATCCACTGATAAAGAGGTTTCATTGGGCTGCAGAGATGGAACAAAAAAAAAACATTCAACATTTACTGAATATAAACACAATCAGATAGATTCTAGACAAACATATCTATTTGCCATTAGTTAGTCAGCAATGAGGTTGCCTGTACTACATGTATATTCTCTGTTTAATGAAACAAGCAGTGTATTAACTAGGGATGCACAGATACCTGTTTTTCTGTATCAAGTACAGATATTTGTATTTCGGTATTTCGATATTTGTATATACCGAGTCCCGATACTTCCGCTAGCATGAAGCCAGGTTCCCCTGAGCAATCAAGAGTCATGCCCCGCTGCCCGGCTTCTTGATTGCCTGGGAAGCCGGCTCTATGCTGTTTGGCCGGCACGATGCTGATTACCCGCCGCCCGGCTTCCTGATTAGCCAGGAAGATGGCTCCATGCTAGTGGAAATATCGGAATCAGTACTCGGTATCGGCGAGTATCGCAACATAAATATCTGTACTCGATACTGAAAAAACGGTATCTACACATCCCTCCCGTGTCATCATCCGCCGCCCGGCTTCCTGATTGGCTGGGAAGCCGGGTCCATGTTCCCTTGCAGCACTGCCGGTCAAAGAAATTTCAGTATCAGGGGCAAGTTTGAGTACTCACCCAAATGCTCGGCATCGATACCAGTATTAGTATAGGTGCATCCCTAATATCAACTATAGCAGATGCTGAGGCCCATATCTGCAACATGGCAACTGTATGCCTGAAAATGCTAGTCTTATTTAAAGTGTTAATTACGTAGTGTAACTTTCCATTGTTTGTCCAACCACAATCAGTCCAGATGTAGACAATACCAACTGCACTCTATGCTGAGGCTATACTACTAGGCTAAACAGTGAGACAGTCCATCCAGTGAATAGTGAAGACATTGCTGACATTACTGAGCTTGACAAGAAGCAATTCATACATAAAAATGTAAACTGCATGACTTCGATATAATTGTTGGGTTGACCCACCAGTTGGTTTTTTTTTCCCTATGTGTTGCCTGAAGGTAAATTGAGGCTGTAGCTTCTTATTACAACACTGAGGCTGATCAGGTGACTGAGAAATTAAAAAGGACCCTTCCTCCCAGCTTTAATACATATCTCCAAAACAGAAGCTAAGCTTTTTAAATAAAACCCTTCCATTTTCCTTGTATACCACAGTAAGAACAGTTGTGAATGTTGTTTTCTGTCCTAGGTCCTTAGGTGGACAATTGTGAAATTTATTTTCTGTCCTAAATCCTGACATGTAGAACCATGCAGAGCTCTGGCCAGCTGTGAAGTTTTATGCAAACAAAGAGTCTCACCTTTACAACAGGTTCCGGAGCAGTCGTCTGACCAGCTCTGTGTCGTGTGACTATTACTGATGGCATGGAGGACTCCCTTTCTGAGGCTGCTGTCTTCTGCATCCTTTCTTCATCTCCAAGTTCTCGTGTGGTGTCCATTTTCACAGGTACGGACACTGGCATGACTAGCGGTTTCAGCTCTCCTTCCCCTCTAGATTTCTTGGGAGATGGAGCACATACAGTGTCTGTGCTAGCTTTTGAAGTCTCATTCTCCTTATCCTTCGATGCATCTCGATCCTAAAAGACCAAAAATAACCAGATTTTAAAAGAGAAGTTTGATTCTACCCACAACTGTAAAACATTGAAAGTTAATACATGGGTATAACAGAGGACATAGATAGAAATAAATGGGACACGTTTTTACTTATTGGGACGGTTTACAGTGCCGCCTTGTCAGTCTGTGGTTCTAAACCTTATTTTAACAAAATCATACTTAAGATAAAGTACACTTGCTGGGGTGATGTCCATGATGCACAGATCATGGCTGCTGAACATATTCTACCATTTACCACTTTAGTTTTAATACATTCAAAATTAGCTTTAAAACTTCCAATTGTTAACATTAATAGTTCAGCAATGGTGAATAATAAAGAGCAATAGAAGGGTTCAAATACTAACCTGGAGCACTGCGGGCTCCCTTTGGTGCTGGCCACATGTGTAAAGGTCTAGGCAGTTGATCACATGATCATTGCTTAAAAGAGAACTATGGGGCAAGTGTTTTTCCCCATAGTTCTCTTTAGGGAGGACCCTAATATATGTCCTCCCGTGACCCAAAGCTCAATATATAGTGGGCTATTGCCCGCAATATACTGTGAGCGCCGCAGCCAGGACGAATCCCGACATTACTGTCGAGATCTACCCAGCTGCGTGAGTGACAGCTGGCTCTGCCTATCTAGAGGCAGTCACAGTTATGCCCGCCCCCTGCTCCGTTCCTTCCTCCAGTCAGCGCTGGAGGATGGGAGAGGGGGAGTCCCTGCGGGGAGCGGTGCGTGACAGTCACCTTTCACTGCAGGGAGACAATCGAGAAGGGAGCAGATCGGTGCATGTTTCTAGAGCTGCAACAGTTATTCGATTAAGTCGATTAAAATCGACGATGGAAAACGTTGTCAACGTTTTCCATCGTCGATTCGTCGGCTAAAATTCAAATTTCCCGCTCGCCGCTGCTTACGCCCGCCGTTTACGCCGCTTACGCCCGCTGCTTACGCCACGCCCACGTCGTTTAAGCCGCTCGCGCCTACGCCGGTATACCCGCTCACGCGACGCCGCTTACGCCACGCTGAGGACATGTGTCTGGCCCTCTGATCCCGGTGAGCTGCCCGATTCGCTGCTGCCCGCCGACATGATCAACGCCGCTGCCCGCCGACAACACCAAGGTAAGTGGAGATCGGCCGGGAGCTTTTTAATGCTGCCTGTGTGT
>NW_017307059.1:588685-598340 GCF_000935625.1 Nanorana parkeri | reverse complement strand
CAGCTATAGAGGAACAACAAATCCCAGCAATAATATATTAAACACCCTGTATAATGTATTATTGCTGGGATTTGTTGTTCCTCTATAGCTGCTAATGTTCTGCAGTGTGCCGCTTTATTATATATTGGTTTTCTGCATTGCATTGTATTACAGCGACACACTGCTGAACACCAACAGCTATAGAGGAACAACAAATCCCAGCAATAATATATTAAACAGCCTGTATAATGTATTATTGCTGGGATTTGTTGTTCCTCTATAGCTGCTGGTGTTCAGCAGTGTGCCGCTGTATTATACATTGGTATTCTGTAGAGCTGCAACAATTATTAGATTAAGTCGATTAAAATAGACGATGGAAAACGTTGTCAGCGTTTTCCATCGTCGATTCGTCGGCTAAAATGTGAATTTCCCACTCACGCCCGCCTGTTCGCAGCTCCATACACGGATTACGCTATGCACGCCACGGACGCCATGCCCATTGCTACATTCCTCTATAGCTGCTGGTATTCTGTACTGCGCCGCTGTATTATGTACTATATTGCACACTACACTCTTTTTTTACTTCCACCGCGCCAAGCTTGCTCCCGTGATGGACTACAATCTCAATAGAAACTAGTAGTCCATCACTGGAGCCTTTTTTTTTTATCCGATTAATCGATTAATCGAACTTAATAATCGGCTAACTAATCGATTATGAAAATAATCGTTAGCTGCAGCCCTACATGTTTCTGCTCACTTTCTGATCGATAGAGCCAACCTGTGGCAGCTTCTTTGTCACAGGTTGGCGCTAACTAAGAGGATGAGTGGAAATCACTCACCTCATAGTTCTCCTTTAAGAAAGGGAAGAGCTATGATCTAGGGCTGCAACCAACTAATCGATTAATCAATAATGAGAATAGTTGCCAGCTATTCTCATTATCGATTAGTTGGTTGGATCCCCTAGCTCTCTCCTCCACGCTGGGAGGAGGGCACAGCAAGCAGTGGGCATGTGCAATAGCCAGCCTGCTATTGGCTATTACAATTTGAAAAGGGGCTTTTAAAAATGTTGTTTTTAATATATATTTTTCATTGTACTCTCCATTTTTTCACTTAACTTTATTGCCATCACAAGGGAGCTGATATGCCCCCTAAGTGATGGCACTTTTTGAGTTACAGGTACTCCTAATGGAGACACCGGGAGTAGTTTTTCATTTTCACTGCATGCTTGCTAAGTAAGAGCAACAGATACAGGTATGTGTGTATAACCTCTCAAATAGATCACAGTACTCCCCCTGACAATTCCTTCATTTGCTTTGTTTTTCCAATAGGACAGAGCCCCCATTGTTTAGGCAACATTCAGGGTCAGCATCTTCTGCCCGCATTGGGCTGCTGACTCAGAGATGACACAATCATGTAGATCCTGGTGCCTGTGGATTCCTTGGCTGTTGTTGCCAAATGCTGGACATAGGTCAGCTTTAGCTACTGCTGATGGCTTTGTAACTTGCTAGAAAGTAGGAATGTTCAAGTCTGATCACTGGGAATGAGGAAATAGAGCAAAAGCTCCCTACAGCCTGGAGCAGACTGTTGCCATCATCTCAGCCTCGGCAAAGCGAAATGTAAAGATTTTTTGAAACATACTGTTGCTGTAAACTGTGACATATTAGGATATTAGGGATGCATTCAAGCTACTGAAAGGTCCACTTGTAAGCCTATCTTCTGTTAACTGCTCATTTTTGTAAAGAGGGATTCTTTAAAAGCATTTTCACTTACCTAATTCCCGTTCCCACTGGCTCCAAGACCACTGCTCACAGACTCTTCCCCCTATGCTACGGCGGTTGAAGGTCCTCTGACTTCATCGAGTCTTATACTGGGACCACACATCTGTATTATACACGAGGACACTGAAGGATAGTCCATGTGAACGCCAACCGCTGGGGGAGTCTGGATCAGGCAAGTAAATCTGCTTTACAGAGTCCCCTAGACAAAAGTGAACTATTAACCGTTGCAGTGTGGGGGGTAGCCAGGCTGCAAGGGGAGTTTTGGTGCTTTTTTTTAACCCAAAAATGGCCTTTAAACTGATATGTTCCCTTCGTGAGTAACTTATTCACTTAAAGTGACACTCAAGCTAGGTTCACGCCTGCACTACACCCGGGACGGGCGTCCCGGGATTGTGCAGTCCTGCACAATGCAGGCAGCAATTGGCGCGCGGCCCCACTGATTTCAATGGGGTGACATCTGCGTGGCAATCACAGAAAAAAAAGGTACACGTATCTTCTTTTTGCAATACAC
This sequence comes from Nanorana parkeri, assembly GCF_000935625.1. Lineage (NCBI taxonomy): Eukaryota > Metazoa > Chordata > Amphibia > Anura > Dicroglossidae > Nanorana > Nanorana parkeri. The sequence continues at coordinate 596,072 of NW_017307059.1, read as the reverse complement.
AACGTGTGGCTGTTTTAGAAAATAATGGCACCCACAGCGTGATCGGTTCACACCTTGGCGACTCCTGACCGTGCTGCAATCCGTGCGGAATCGTGCACGATTGCCACGCGGTGAGGTGTCGCCTAGTTGTGAACCTAGCCTCAGAAGTGAAATCTTAAAAATGCATTCAAGTACCTTAACTATTAACAAAAAAGTATCTTATTTGTGTATCACTCGGCTGTAGATCCTCAAATCATCTCTGAATTGGTGCTGACACTGTCCTTCCTTCTGGAGGGTGGCTACTTTGGTTCCCAGTGTGTGTGTGTAGTCTCCGCTCCAAGCTCACTTCCGTGATGGACTACAATCTCAATACAAATTACTAAACTAAATATGAGACTGTAGTCCATCACGGGAGCGAGCTTGGAGCGGTGGCTACTTTACAACACACAGAAGGAGGGACAGGGAACATGGAGATCAAAAAGTATCCAGTATCCAGAAGGAAGGACAATGTCAGCACCAATTCAGAGATGATTTGAGGATCTACAGCAGAGTGATACACAAATAAGATACATTTTTGTTATTAGTTAGGGTACTTGAATTCATTTTTAAGATTTAACTCCGGAGTTTAGTGTCACTTTAATATCACGTCTTTCTAAATTCCAGCTTGAAAACATTAAACAATCCAGCAAGCTCCTAATTGTTAATGAATAGTACAATTAAATATTTATTCTGAATAACCAAAACAGTTTCAGATTAAAGAGTGACTGTACATAGTTGTGTAAGAGAGAGAAATGACTTTCTCAGATACTTTGTTATTATTTCTCTCTGGGCTTAAGCCAGAAACATGTGAGAACTCATCTCCTTCACGTGTTCCTTATTACCCCTGAGTTTCATTGCTGCACTATTTATAGCCTTCTGGAGATTTAGTCTCACTCTCACATTCTAAGACAGCAAGCAGTGTAATGACAGCAATGTAACAGCAAAGCCTCAGCTCTGCCAGATTACATGGACGTGACATGCCGAGCTATTTAGGACCAGGGAACTAGCTGAGGGTGACCATGGCCCCTAAAAGCTCAAACAAAAATGCAGCCTTTTCACCCAAATTCCTGTACCTCAAAACACATAAAATGTATTCATAACCAACTTTACTTTTAGGGCCCATTCACACCAGGCACTGTGCGTTCCGGCCCGATTGTAGATAAGACAGACGCACAGTGCTTTCAGATTTAAGGGTCATGTCACCCAAATGTGATATTTTGGTTAGGGATGCACCGATACCGTTTTTTCGGTATCGAGTACCAATATTTAGATTTTGGTGCTCGATACCAGTACTTCTGCTAGCATGGAGCCATCTTCCTGGCCAATCAGGAAGCCAGGCGGTCGGTAATCGGCATTGCGCAGGCCAAACAGCATGGAGCCAGCTTCCCGAGCAAACAAGAAGCCGGGCGGCGGGTAATGACTCTTGATATTTATATTTCGGTGCTCTCCGATACCGAGTACCGTTACCTGTACTTCCACTAGCATGCCCAGGAAGCTGGCTCCTATCAGGAAGCCGGGTGGCGGGTCATTAACCGCTGCTTGACTTCTTGATTGCCCTGGAAGCTGGTTCCACGCTGAATGGCTGGGAAGCCAGCTTCCCGGCCAATCAGCATCGAGCTGGCCAAACAGCATGGAGCCATTACCCACGGCCCAGCTTCCTGATTGGCCGGGAAGCCGGCTCCATGTTTCCTCATGGCACTGCCAGTCAGAGGAAAGTTCCGGTGCCAGAGCATTTGGGCGAGTAAGAGTGATCTCCCAAATATTCGGTATCGGCACGGATACCGATACTAGTATCGGTGCATCCCTAACTTTAGTTATAGGCGGACCCGGCGGGCTAAGCCAGCTCCTGGCTACTTCAACCGAGATCTACATGTCATAATGTCGACCCTTATCCTGCCCATCCAGGAGTTTGGATGTGTTTTACAGCTCCTCCTGTTACAATCTCCATAATGAATAAAAAACAAATAAAAGGAGACAAGGAAACCTCTTATATAAGCCACAGCAGATGTGCAGACTTAGGAACACATAATGGGTGCAGATATCTCACCAATAAAGCCCTCAAGAGATATAAGAAACAGTCAGGTAATTTAACTCCACCATCCACCAGAACCTGCAATATCAGTTTTGGGTAAATGGACCCTTTAAGAAAACCATTACAAGTCAAATGGCCCCTGTACCATCACTCTAAAGGTGCCCATACACTGCTCGATTCTCGTACGAGAATCGGGCGAAATCCCACGATCGTACGAGAATCGAGCAGTGTGAACTAAGACGTGCGACCGTTTCTACTGTACGGTTGCACGTCTTTTGTCAAGCCAACATGTTCGAAAACCTGCCGAGAATCGTACGATTTTCGGCGGGTTTCTAGCCTGCTCGCCCGATAGCTGCGGAATGGGCCGGTGTGCGCACGTGCACACTGCCCGTTCTGCATTGCCGTCATCGGAAGCCCGCCCCTCAGCGGGGTGGGCTTTCGATGATCGCAAGTACGATCTGCCCGTCCAAGGTGGGCAGATCGTACGGGCTTTCAAGTAGCATACGACCATCGCAAGACAAAAGTCTTGCGATGGTCGTAAGGTGTATGGGCACCTTAACATTAAACTAGACCCAACACTCAGAAAATACTCACAAAGTAATGCCATTCTGAGGTTTATACCAAACACTGATATCTTAAGTGTAGACGGTAAAACAAAAAGTGCCCTAATGCCCCAATACATGGACGTCACTAGCTCCTGGAAAATGAACATGATTCCAGGTTCAGGTGCGCCCAATGAGTATACATAATGGGCACACTATATGTTTTGTCTTTGCACCATCTCTGAATCCATTTATACGTGTGATTTTTTATATTTCCACCAAAAAACAATATATTGGGGAAAATGGAACAGTTATAAAAGTAACTATATTTAGCGGGGGGGTGTTTAAAAGTTTTTCTCCAAATACAGTAAAACAAAGTCCTGAAAATTATGTTGTATGTCAGACAAGGGAAATTGATGACAAGCAGCTTTCTGCAAAGTTTCGCTTATTAAAAACAGATGTTGGCCTCCTTGCAAATCACTGAGAAAAAATGCTAAGAAACATCTAGCCGAATTCAGGACACCACAGTATAATACCATCCATCACTAACTGTTATTCTGCAGATCATAAACATGAGAGAGTACACATAATAGAAAACATGAACATAAAATGAATGCACATAAATGAACAGGTCATACAGCAGTCTTTTGCTTGATGGGAGCTGAGTTGCAGCAGGAACTTGGAAAATTCATCTGCTGGTTTACTGAAGCTGAACAGCGGGACCTGGATGCTTTTAATGGGTTCCTGAGGTCAACTCTAAACTGAGCCAAAAAAAGCCCAAGCTTCGCTGGATCCTCCAGCAGCCAAGAAGCTGCCGTTTCACAACCACAAAACAGCCGATTGATTGGTCCGACAAGTGGCACACCCACGGTTCAGGCCACCAAATGGAGGGCAAACCCCCTTTAAAAATGTTATAAGAATAAAGTTCTCGTAGAACTAAACTTAAGAACAGAATGTGTATCTAAGGAAAATGACAATCACTAATTTTCTACATGCTTGACTAGCATAGATTTACAGTATAACAACCACTCTGCAGCAGAGGTATGTTTTGGCCTACTAGCTAAGATACTCTCCAAAATCTACATCAATGTTCTGATTCAGAATGCAGAGAGCAGAAACGGGTAGTGAATGACTTTTTCCTGCTGCCACCTAGATATTGCCTACATAGGACACACAAAGATGACAAAAGAAACCAAGTTTCATTAGAGTCTTTGCTTACCCACTGCACTGGACAATGTGACAGGTGAGAGATAGATACAGGAAGTAGTAACCCATTGCTACCCTCTCAGGGCTCCTATCTTAGGACAGTCATTGCGTTACAAGGCAGGATTCTCTGACCAAAATGACAGGTTACGACTAGGGATGCACCGATACTGTTTTTTGGGTATCAGGTACTGATATTTTGCTGGCATGGAGCCGGCTTTCGGGGCAATCAGGAAGCCGGGCGGCAGATGACCTGCCGCCCGGCTTCCCGATTGGCTCCATGTTGTTTGGCCGGCTCGATTGTGATTGGCCCAGAAACGGGCTTCCCAGCCAATCAGCATCAAGCCGGCTTCCCGGCCAATCACGAAGCCAGGCGGCGAGTAATGACCCACCTCCCTGATTGGCTGGAAAGCCAGGTTCCCAGCCAATTAGCATTGAGCCCGCTGTTCGGCCGTCTCAATGGTGACTGGCCAGGAAGCCGCCTTCCCAGCCAAGCAACATGGTGCTGGCTTCCCGGCCAATCAGGAAGCCAGGAGGCGGGTCAATTCTCAATGTTCCCCTACGGCACTGCTGGTCAGAGGAAATCTTCCTGTGACCGGAAGTTCTGCTATTGGGGGTAGGTATCGGAGCATGTGGGCGAGTACACGCCCAATTCCTCGGTATCTGTGCATCCCTAGTTACGACTATGAGCATGCAAGAGTAAAGGTTCATGTAGACATTGAGGGGAATTTATCAAAACTGGAGCAGGGAGAATATGGAACAGCTGCCCACGGCAACCAATCAGCATCTTTCTTCAGTTTGCTCAGGTAAAATTTGAAAATGAGACAGAGAAGCTGATTGGTTGCCATGCACAGCTGCTCCAGGTTTTGTCTGCTCCAGTTTTGATAAATTCCCTCCATTGTCTTAATATGCAAAGTCTTCTTACCTTAGTGTTCTCCATGTTTGCCATCTCTGCCGCTTTGTGCGCTAATGTAAACAAATTAGCTTCCTGTGATATGCGCCGCCTTCGCCTTGTTGTCTGGATCACGGTTACTGCTCCAGCTCCCTCCGGCTGACTAGGCACCACAGAATTCTGCTCGGCAGTTGTTTGACTATCCCTTGTGCTACCATTCTGAGGTAGTGCAGCCTTGTTCGGCTCATGGTGATTGCCATAATGGCTTTCTTGGCTTGGTACCTGTGCATCTCTCGGAAGAGGCTGGTAACTATGCTTATACCGTTCTTCTAATTGTTTTTGCACTGCCTGATCATAATGGTGCTGAGCGTAAGGGTCGTTTGGTTGTCCAACTACTGTGGTAGGCAAAGCTGGCACGCCCTCTTTAGAAAGCCTACGTGATCGACGTGGCAAGGGGATCTGAGTTTTAGGCATAACAGTCTGTTGGCTCTGCTCTGAAAAAGCCTTCATGTATTCCTCTGACGTAGGGACGCGTTGTTGCTGGCTAATTGCTGGCATCTTCTGCTGGGCAACTTGGTGAGGCTGACCCACGGTGATCGCTGGCTGTATACCATAGGCCGACTGCTGCTGTTGTTGCTGAGCCGGGTAGAAGTTTTCGAACAGCTGCATTTTAGGAAGAGAGGGCTGCTGCTTCTGCTGAGTGGCATAAGCCACATTAGACTGTGCCTCAGGAAAAACATGGAAAATTTCCTGCAATGATGGTTTCTGACCCTGATGTCCAAAAGCCATTTGAAACGGCTGCAAGGAAAGTTGCTGTTGCTGCTGCTGCTGCTGCTGTTGTTGATGCTGCTGTTGTTGATGCTGCTGTTGTTGATGTTGATGCTGCTGCTGCTGTTGTTGATGCTGCTGCTGCTGTTGTTGCTGCTGAACCTGCAAAATAGAGTTCAAATGGGCCTGCTGACGGGCCAATGTATGCTGTTCAAGTTGTGTCTTCTGAGACATCATCTGTTGTATAGCATCTCCATACATGTCCACCTGGGACACTCCAACCCCTTTATCTTGGCTCCTTTTGACTTGTTCATGATGGTTGTAATAAGAATGTACCATGGAAACAGGATAGCTGGCTGCATTTCTCTGCCACATTCCAGCTTGTTGAGCTTGCCATGTGGCGTCACCCCTTTCTGTCACATTCCACTTTCCAACTACCTGCTGCTGGTTGAGCCTCATGGCCTCAGGCATCTCCTGAGCATACATAACAGTGTTCAGCATATTGTTGGAAGCTGTGGAATAAGAATCCAACTTTGAAAATTCGGAAGCTTGAGACACTGGGAGCCGGGCTACGGAACCATAAAACTGCTGTTCCTTCAACTGCTGCTCCTTGCTGGGCACTTGATGGCCAGGCTGCTCCCCAAAAAAAGTAATCCTTTTTCCTGTCCTCTTATTTGAAGCCTTCTGTTGAGGCTGCAGATTCATGGTAATCAAAACACATGCAAAAGAGGAGATGTCTCCAAAGTCTACCAAATATTCACTGACTGACGACTGTCAGACTTGCTTGGCAAGATGAATAGGTGGTTAGGTGGTCCTCTAAAGCATGGTGAGCTGTTTGCTCACTGGTGCTGATGAAAGGTATCTGAAAGAGAGAAGGATAGTTTGAATGATCTTGTTAGGACACATTTCTCCATCCAGAATTAAAGAACGTATGTAATGTCTTAAAACAAAGATCTCTTTTGAAATCACTGAATAGTACTGATTATATTATATTACTACCTCGCTTGAATAATAAAAAGAGCAAAATAGAGCTAAGGAGCAGACACCCAACACCTTGTCTTGCCAGTGCCCACCCCTTATACTACGTTAAGTTGACTGACAGCACTGCATACACAGAGGAAATTAGGGAAAGCATCTTATGTACTACTGGAAACTGAATTTTTTAAACTTTCTATTTAGCTCAGATCTGCTTTATTATGTCACATGCTGAGGAGTTGTGGTTACGCAAAGGTCCTTGTATCAGATTGTTGGAGACACAAAGGACACCATAAATGGGAAGTGCTTGGTTTTTATAAGGACAGTGTTCTTGATTCTCTGAAAACTACATTAATGATATGCTATGTGGCCAGGTTAGATACAACTTTGCTAAGCTAAGTTTGTCATTCATAATGACAGTATTCATTTATCAGCATGTTGCACAATTTGGGTTTCAGCATAAAAACATTTTGTAACTCATGAACAGTTCAATGTCACATTTAATTAAAAAGTTGACAATTGGCAACATTCAGCCTTCTCATCAGTGATACAGTTATCCTAACCTTATCTATAGGGATGCACCGATACCGGTTTTTCAGTACGAGTACCGATATTCTGCTTTCGGTACTCGCTGATACAGAGTACCGATAACGGTGCTTCCGCTGGCATGAAGCAGCTTCCCAGTCAATCAGGAAGCCGGGCAGCATGTCATTACCGCCGCCCGGCTTCCTGATGGCTTCGGGAATCTGGCTTGTTTGGCCGGCTCGATTGTGATTGACCAGGAAGCTGGCTTGATGCTGATTGGCTGGAAAGCCGGCTTCCCGGCCAATCAGCAAGGGGGTATGACTGGCTTGATCCTGATTGGCCGGGAGGCCGGCTTCCCGGGCCAATCAGCAAGGAGGCGGCTTCCCGGGCCAATCAGCAAGGAGGCGGCTTCCCGGGCCAATCAGCAAGGAG
>NW_017307059.1:577136-585008 GCF_000935625.1 Nanorana parkeri | reverse complement strand
CGGCTTCCCGGGCCAATCAGCAAGGAGGCGGCTTCCCGGGCCAATCAGCAAGGAGGCGGCTTCCCGGGCCAATCAGCAAGGAGGCGGCTTCCCGGGCCAATCAGCAAGGAGGCGGCTTCCCGGGCCAATCAGCAAGGAGGCGGCTTCCCGGGCCAATCAGCATGGAGCTGGGAGGCGGGTGATTACTCGCCACCTGGCTTCCTGAAGCTGGCTCCTTGTCCTTGTTCTCCTCAGAGGAAATCTTCCTCTGACCAGAAGTTACGGTATCGGAGCATGTGGGCGAGTGCTCACCCAAATACTCTGTATCAGCACCGATACTAGTATCGGTGGATCCCTACTTATACACATCCAATCTCCATTATTGTGCATGTCAAGCCAAATCATTTCCTTTCCAGTTTGGGATAGAGTGGGAAAGAAATAAACCACTGCCAGGGTATTACTGCTAACTGAGAACCTGTTAGAGGTTTACCCTCACTCCCTGTCCTGCTGTAAATGGTTTTGCCAGACAGGAAGTGAGAGGAATTCTCCAAACATACCACAAAAAAAAGATACAAATCTGACAGGAGTTCTAGCCTTCCCCTATGCTACTATAAAAACAAGTTATTCCTGTAGGTGTTGCTGTAGGAGGGTTCCCCTCACTTCCTGTCTGGTAAAATGTTAGCAGGACAGGAAATAAGGGTTATTCTCTCTAATGGAGCCCTGGATAGCAGTAAGCCTGGGTTCTACCCCTTCCAAAACTAAGAAAAAACTAAAAAAACGTTTGGCAGGACACACAGTATAGTCTATAGGAAGATAGTGCAATTCCTCCACAGTGCTCACATCATCATTTGTATCAAGCTTAATTTTTCTGGTTCCCTAGCTGTGGGGTTCTTAATTACCATGACCGTCTTGAATATTACCGGTACATTCACAATTCAATCTGTACTCCCACAGAGACTATAGTCTATTCTATTAAAATGATAAGTTCTCAACATTACATGTTAAAGTTATTAAACTACTAATGATTCATTAAGAAATACAGTGAGAGCCATTGCCTTAATAAAGGAAACTGTCATGAGGGATATATGACGGCTGCCACTGCTGACCTCTTTCTGAAATGACTTAGCATCTTGGTTTTAGGTGACTATATTTAGTAACGTCAACCAGCTCCGAATTTGAAAACATCATCCTGTTTTTTTCAAGTTTTATTTAAACCCTTAAAAAGTTCATATGTATTGTTCCATTCTTTGTTTTCATCATCATCAAACTATACCTAGCTCAGGTACTATTCTCTGTTTACACTACAGGTAACGCTTCTTCTGGCAATGACCCAACTCAAAGTTAAACTCCGGGATAAGCAAACATTGACCAAACCCAAGAAGCATGTTTATCTTTACTTGAATCCTGGTGTGCTTTGTATATTTCTTCCAGAGCTGTGCAGTAATACAGTGTGAAATGTATCACAGGAAGCTCCTGCACAGACTGGTCACTGCGATACTCTCACTTTGTGCAGGGTGACTGGTCCTCTCTCCGCCCCCTGCTGTAATTTCCTGCAGGTGTTCTATCAAAGTTTGTAACTGCGTTAGAATGTGTGACCGGTGACGTGGTCACATATTTAACGTAATCCGGCCACCTTTTTTGGCGGTGGGCTGTATGACAGGCAGAAGGCGATGAATTCCCATGCTTTCTCAGCCATTTCAGGGCACACAGATCGTATGTGCAGGAGAACCGATCTAACCTGAAACAGCGAATCGGTCCTGAAATGTCACTTCTATCTGACTTTGTGGAATGTGAGACCACACTCACAAAGTCGGATAGAAGTGACATTTCAGGACCGATCAGCTGTTTCAGGCTGGGTTCACACAATTTTCCCGACCAGAACTGGACCAGATCTGGAAAATAGTGCATTGCATTTATTATTATTTTTTTAGCTTAAAATGGTCTTACAGGTGCGTTTCAGGCGTTTTTTATACGTTTTGATGCGTTCCAGTGCATTCCAGACCAGACAAAATAGGACAAGCAGTATTTTTCTGGTCTGGTCTGGAACGGACTGCGCTGGTGGGAACAGAGGCCAGAAATAGCATAGGGATACATTTTGGGTCCGGAAACAGTCTGGTCTGGAGGTAATCTGGATGTGGTGTGAATGGACCCTTAGGGCAGATCTTGTCTCCTGCACATACCAGCTGCGATGCCGTTCTGCCCTGAAACAGCTGAGAAAGCATTCTAATTCTTCACCTTTTGCTGGTCACATATTCCACCGCCGAAAAAGTGGGCGGGAATACGTTAAAATGTGTGACCACGTGACTGGTCACACATTCCAACCATGTCACAATCTTTGATAGAACACCGGCAGCCTGCAGTGGGTGGAGCCTGCTGGGTCCCTCCCACAGCTCTGCTCTCTGCACAGGCTATGTACTGCACAGTAATGAGGTCACTGCTACTCCTACAAAGTAATAACGACTTGCAAAAGCAATTGGTGCTCTTTTAGTGGATCCTTTGTGACTGCGGAGGATATATTTGAATGAAAGTTTTTGTGCCCGGAGTTTAGCTATAAAGCCAAAATTGGCATGAGCGTATGGTCTGGTCTGTCTTACCAAGTTAAACAAAAATACCAAAAGGAACATTCTGTGCAGATTAGAATTTTCTTGTTTCTATGGTGATCCCCCAAAATGCATTAAAGGCCTGATTGATAAATACAAAAGAAAAAAGCCAAACTCGGTTTTAAGAATAATGACAGTGGAACAGAAGAGATCTATTAATTATTCATAGTACTGGTAGAAGTAATTGCTCCGTCACTGCAGAGCATGTCATGAAGGCATTACCCTGCACATGCTGACACATCCAATTCCAGCCATCCTTTAATAACACATTACCTGCATGGATTGCAGGGCTTGCCTATGCTGGAGACTACCGATAACCAACACCCTCTTTACACAACGAGGTAAAGCCAGTTTTACAATTTTAGCAGCACTGAAGTACAATCCTCTATTATGGGGCGACGTCCGTACTACGATAAAATGGGTCACGGCGCTTAGTCACATCCTTCACCCATTGCTCTGCAAGAGCTGAATCCTGAAACAGATGGATCTCCAGAACGACTGCATTCATTGCTAATTATTAAATGGAACAAATAACCCAGCAGCAGTTTGTATTTGTCAATCGGCACAAACACAGTGCGAGTCAAGGTGATTCTAGGTCTGTAGAGAGCCCAGGTAACTCGCCCTTCTTTTGGTTTTTTAGTGTTTTGTTTGAGCTACTGCTGTATGTTTTTCATCTTCGGATTGTGGCAACAGTTTCACAAAAGGAAATAATCGGAAAGAACGCTGCCCTTGAACTGAATAAACTCTTGCTTGTCGAGTTGTTAAGAGTCTACACAGAGAGAAAATTCCCCAGCATCAAGAGGGTGAGCTGGCTACAAATTCCAAACGCCCACCAAACTCTCCTGTGACACCAGGGCTGAAAGGGTGTGCTAAGCCAACTGGCTCAACACACATAAACATTAAGTAAAGCATTCATTATTTTGCTTGCTCAGCGGAACAGTGTCTACACAGAGACCCCAATAGCCCCATGTTTAGAAAGACCGTCTCTCTGGCACGGTCTTCTCTCCAGCTGTCCCCGCTTTTTAGGTCTCATGCATATGTTTTTATCTACTAGAGAGTTTTATGAAAGTCCACTAATGTACATTGTTTTAAGATGAACTCCGGGATAAGCAAATGTTGTCCAAATACAAGAGGCATGTGCATTCTTGTGAATCCTGGAGTGCTTTGTGTATTTCTTCCAGATCTGTGCAGAAATTAAAACATGAAACTTTGACTCTGTGCAGGTGCTTCCTGTAATAAAGACCAGTCATTGCTGTGCCCTCTCCTTGTGCAGGGCGACTGGTAGGGATGCGCCAATACTAGTTTCGGTGCTGATACCGAGTATTTGGGCGAGTACTCTTACTCTCTCAAATGCACCCGATACCGGAACTTCCAGTATCAGGAAGCCGCGGGGAGGGGGTCCGTAACATGCTGCCCGGCTTTCTAACTGGCTGGGAAGCTGGCTCCATCTTCCCTCATTACTTGGTGATGAGAGCATTAAGCCGGCTTCCCGGCAAATCAGGAAGCCGGGCAGCGTGTGATGACCAAGTATTTGAGTGAGTACTTGTACTCGCCAAAATGCTCCCCATACTGGAACTTCCAGCATCAGGAAGCCGGGCAGCGGCTTCCTGATTGGCCGGGAAGCCAACTCCATACTCCAGGGAGCTGGCTTCCCGGCCAATCAGAAACTTGGGGGGCGGGTAATGGCGCGCCCACCGCTTCCTGATTGGTCGGGGAGCTGGCCAACAAGTCATTACCCTGTGACTGATGGTGGCTGGCGGACCCGGTCAGAAAAAAAAACAAAAAACAGATCGCAGGGAAAGGTTTACTCTGCTAGTGTCCGGGAGCCGCTATCTGATAGCGGGAGACTCCCGGAGCGCCTGGGAGAGTTGGGATGTCTGCAAATGGTGGTGCTATAGCTGATTACATGTGCAGCACCATGACAACTGCAATTCAAATACAGTCTAAGATTGCACCTTCCTTGGTTGTAAGGGATAGGAGGGTTAGTTTCAATGAAGAACATCAAGCTGTTGTACGTAAATTTAAAAAAACAAAAACAGTTTTCAAACCCCTCACCACTGTATCCAAAACCCCAAAAAAGTTTTCACCATAAACTTGGTTAGGCTGAGATTTTCTACATACTGTATTGGAACAATGTAATCAGTTATTTAGATGCTTTTCTTAAAAGAAATATATTTTGGAAACCCCCCCCCCACCCATATCGCAGGGTGCTGCGTCATGCAAATAGCAACCAGCTGCCCCGTCGCAGACTCTGGACTGCCACCTCCCACTCCTTATTGGTAAGTAGGCAACTTATCATAGTGAGAAGCCTACAGTAAAGAATGAGAGGCAGGCCACAGCCAGCAACCAGACAGCTGGTCCCTATTTCCATGACTTTGCACCCCGAGATTATTTTCAAGTAGGCCACAGTTGTGCAACCCTTCTGTCCGTTGTAGATAGATGAGAGTGCCGAATACATAAAGGAATCTTTATAACCAGCGTGCAGATTGAAATTCCTGAGTAGGAGCTCTATGCACGCAGTCCAACAGACTGCAATACACAATGGAACCGTATCAGCTACAATCTAATTACAGGCTGACCGCATAAACCAAACAGCACAAAACAGGCAGGAGACGGTTATAAACAAATGGTTTGCAGAAGTGGAGAAATGTTATAGTTCTGCTTACATTTTTGAGTCAAAGCAAAACAAAGATGAGAGGGGAAGTTTTCTGTAAACTAAAATAGGCACACAAACACAACACAACATAATATGGGTCCTACTGGAGCCCATATTTGTGCATAGTGAAGGCCTATCGGACATCTTGGGTTCTTACCAACTTACCATCTTCTCAATTATTGCTTAGGTAGGATGGAAGATAAACACTCTTGAGAAGCACACTGTGGCTTGTATGCGGATCTCAAATACGTTTTTTTATAGTGCCCTGAATGGCATATGTTGTCGGCTTAACACCCCCATGACCAGAGGTGGGCACATTAATATGGGACTCAGAAGCCAGTCTGTCCAATCCAGAAGACAACAGGATTTATTTTTTTTTCAGTAGCCAGCTTCATTGACATTAGAGAAAACCTCAAAAGTTAGGCGCCAGCTATGCATTTTTAGAGCATTGGCTACCCGGCTCCTGGATTTATCCAACCCTGCCCTAGACCTCCTACATCTGTCAGGTTTGGCCATAACCTTTGAAAGGTCTACTAGAGAAAAAAGTTACTTTTGGTCACAGCTATCATTCCGATTCTAGCTATTCTTATCCTAGTGCAGGCTAAAAAATAATATGAATGGTTTACATGGCAGCGTTTTCATACCTTACTGTGTATGCTTGTAATTGATGAGGAGACACTGGGGAACAAGCTAACCCTGTGTATAAAATTAGAACACCATGATCAGAAAGTGGATGAGACTTGGAAATGTATTGCTTGTTCCTAGTAAAGCTGGCCATACACCTTACAATTATCTGCAGATTTTCTGTGGTCAGATGGAAAAGGTGCAACAGATTCCTCCATCTACACTTAACTGTGTGGATGGAGTAATCTCCACCGGGGCCAATCTGTTTCACTTTTTCCATCTGACCACAGAAAATCTGCAGATAATTGTAAAGTGTATGGGCACCTTTAGACTTGGTCATACTATGCAGATGGCCACCTACACCAACCAATCAAGTGTTAAAATGAGCATACAAAGGCTGCTGATGGAAGAGATCGTTCAATAGATTTTGATACAGTAAGAAATGTTTTAAATGTTTGTCAGGATTTCATTGCTACCCGTGTCCCTGTTGGGCAGATTTGGTCTCTCCATTTGCCCTGGTGACCAGTAAGGCTCCGTTCACACCAGGGTGGTTTGGTCGCACAGATCTGTCCGCGTTGAACCGCCGACATGAACAACCCCATACATTCCTATGGGGACTATTCATGCGATCGCGCGACCCGAACCGCCTGCCGCCCAAAATGTTTCTGAAGCTTATTTTTTGCGCTGTTTTCCATATAGCTTTCAATGGAAACACACTAATCAGCGCTCTTTTAATTGCGTTTCAGCGCTGAAATGCGATTAAAAACGCCCTTTTAAAAATTGTGCGGAAACTGTGCTGAAACGCATCCTGGTGTGAATGGGGCCTTACTGGGCAGAAAGGAATGGGAAAGTTGAACTGCAATGTTTGCCACCTGAACAGAGACAGAGAGGTAATCTTCACATGGGGAAACATGTCCATGAAGGAAGTTTGCCTGCCTACGGAGAGATTTCTAAATCAGGAAGAAAAGAGAAATCTCGCCAATGGGGGGGAAGCTGACAGGGCTTTTTTTTATCCCTTATGGATGATTGGTGAATGTCACAGTTGCTGCTTTATAAATATGTCCCCTTTAATATAAGCAGCTCCACACGTAATGACAAATGGACAGAAATCTGACCATCCTCATCAGACCCATGACTAGTTCAACTTTTCACTCTGACTCATTAAAAGGCTTTTATTACGGCCACAAGAAGAATATTTCCTTTTTTGAGTGGGATTATCCTGACTTGAGGTACTGCAGTGCAAATAATAGTACCACCCGGCACTGGAGCAAGCAGCATGAACGGGAACAGAGTGAGCTATGTACTATTTACTATACATGTGCACTGCCAAAAAATTCATTTAGTTTCGTTTTAAATTCGGATTTGTGTTATTTCGTTTTTCAGGATGAAAGTCAATTCGGATTCGGCCGAAATTCGGTAGCGTTTGTACGAACGTTCGTTTCCTGTTCTTATTCGTTTCGTTCGCAGCAAAAGTGACATTTGAGGGGGAAAAAATATTTTTCTCCTTCTCTAATGTCACTTTGCTCCAACGAACGAAACGAATAAGAACAGGAAACGAACGTTCGTACAAACGCTACCGAATTTCGGAAATGGAAATTCGGATTCGTTTGCATTCGTTATGTCTTTAATTCGGAATTCGGATACATCCGAATGTCCGAATTTCCGAAAATTCGTCCGAATTTCGATTCGGAACTAAACGAATCGCACATGTCTACTATTTACCCTACCTGCTCTGAATTGTCCCAGTTAATGGCATTGCTCTAAGGTTGTAGGCTCCTTTGAGGGCATGGACTGATGTAAAATGGTCCATTTTTCTCTGTGCAGTGCTGTGGAATACGTTGGCGCTTTAAGAATAAATGAATTAAAAATAGTACATACTATATTATTGTTTCAAAATCTTGGCCAGCAAAGCAGCAACACCCAATGTAGGTTGCCGATGCCTGCCAGAGCCCAAAACTGGTTGTGTCAAAAAAAGAAAAGCTAATTGCAGCCCCTGCTCTGCTGCTTTGACAC
>NW_017307059.1:526504-576152 GCF_000935625.1 Nanorana parkeri | reverse complement strand
TACAGCCGCCGAAGGCAGCCGAGCCGAAGGCACATGCTTCGGCTTGACTGAGCCTGTGCAGTGTGGGGCTAGTTAATGGCAGCAGGACAACCCTGCCCAGGAGGTCCACTGACAAACGTCAAAAAGCCCAATTAATAACGCTACCACTGATGCATTTTGGGGTTCCACACCTTCCTCAGAGTGGCAGCAGCATCATTAAAACTCCTATGTAACACAATGAGACCATCTAAATCAGCAGTCGCCAACCTTTCGGACCTCATGGACCACTAAATTCATAATTTTAAATCCCGCAGACCATATATAAATATATTCTCACACACACATAAATATATGTGTGTGTATAATATATATATATATATATACACATCCAGCGTATATGAGCACCAGGTCACAGCAAGCAGCCATCCCGGTACTACATTCTTAGCAATGGTTAGACAAAAGGCCATACACACCAAAAAGCACTCATAATATCAGAAACAACATCAAGAATAACTGAATGTGTGTAATGACGACTACTGGTTCTTTTTATTGTTGAATTATATCTGTTCATTTCTTTGCAAACAATGTACATTTCTTTGCAAATGAGAGATAGGATGTTGATAACAGATTGAAATAGTCTCCATCAGATTAACCTATTCAGTGCCTGTCTAAACCACCAAAACTTGATGATAGATTGACCACGGTTTGAAATGCTTCTTTGAAATATAGCAGCCAGAATTCCATTAAAGTGACCCTGTTACCAGACCATTCATTTCAACAACAATCATAGCCTAAGAATATATGTGCATTTAATCTAATGTATTGCATATTGTATACCTGTAAAAACCTACATTGTTTAGGCATCTAAAAGCCCTGAGACTGCTGTTGGACGCCGCCATCTTGGATGTGATGTCAGCAACCACAGCAGAACCAGAGATGTCACTCAAGTGAAACTCTATAGCAGAGGTATGCAAACTCTGGCCCTCCAGGTGTGTTGGAACTACAAGTTCCATGATGCATCTGCCTCTGGCAGTAATGTCTGTGGCTGTCAAAGTCTTGCAATGTTTCATGGAATTTGCAGTTGCACCAAAGCTGGAGACCGGAGTTTGCTTATCCCTTAAAAGGAGAACTAGGAGGTGAATGATTTCCACTCATCCTCATAGTTAGAGCCGACCTGTGACAAAGAAGTCGTCACAGGTCGGCTCTATTGATTGCAAAGTGAGCAGAAACATGCAGCCAATCCACTCACTATCAGATTGTCTCCCTGCAGTGACAGTGAGAGTCGACTGTCAGTCACTGCTCCCTGCAGGGATTCCGCCCTCTCCTCTCCGATCCTCCAGCGCTGAAAGGAGGAACGGATGGGGAGGGCACTGCTGGCTCTGCCTCTGGATAGGCAGAGCCAGCCGTCACTCACGCAGCTGGGTGGATCTCAACAGTATTGTCGTGATCTGTCCTGGCTGCGGCACTTTAAGTATATCGCATACTGAGTTTTGAGTCACGGCAGGAGGTTAGTATACGTTCTCCCGTGACCAGAAAGAGAACTATGGGAAAAACACTTACCCCATAGTTCTCTTTTAGGTATTCTCCTTCACTCCCCCAGCAGCTACACAAAAGGTTGTGTAGGGAGGTGTAGAGAGGCAGAGGAGCTGGGCCAGCACTGGGCTATACTAAGGAGTTGACTCTTCCCTTCTAACAAGTTCAAGGTACATTGCAAGTGAATACCAAGTTACGGGCAGAAAGGACAAATGCTGCAAGTAAGCATTTAAGATACTTTGTTTTTCTGGCCTTTTACCTGCATTTTGAAGTTGGTGACAGGGTCTCTTTACTGTTGATGGATATACTCATAGAAGGAATATTTAACAGTAACATTATTTTAAGGTAACAGTAATGATAAGCACTGGATATAATAGCCAAGTATGGGTTGCTTGGCTAGCAGGTGTCAGGATGATGCAGTACTTTAAATGTATAATGGTGTAATTCCAGATTTGAAAGGTGATATGTTATCAGGAGACAGGATGTGCACTGCTGACCTCTGTGTGCAGTGGACACAGTGCGACAGAATGGGGAAGTTGAACCACACACATCACTGTGTTAAGAACAGCTTTTGTCTGTGTATGAGCAATGTCGCACAATTTCACCCGAGCAAACAATTCATTCTGGCAAATGTTCCTCCCACATGATGTCAGAGTGACCTATGTGTACAGAAAGACTTGGGAGCAAAGAACTTACTGAGATACACAATAACACATACAACCACATCTGTCTGTATCAGAGTTATAAAAGGGAAACTATGAGGGTTTTGGGTCAAATGTATTTTTGCCGTTTTCCCCATTTTTGACCTATTGTTTTATATCTGGGTTTTTTTTTTTACTATGCTTAATATTTGGTTTTAAAAAACATTTAATACATGGCAAAGGCTTCCCGAATCACTATGGGTACCTAATAAAAGGTAGGCTCACTGCTCTGATGACTCATTGCAGTTCTTGCAAGGGACCTTTAGCAATTACGCATATAACGTATATATGCAGCAGTGTGGCTCGTGGACCTTAATGCAGAGCTACTGTATATACACTGAGTGGCCAGATTATTATGACCACCTGACGTTTGTAGGCAAATTAGCTATAATTAGCTATAATTTCACGCTGAAGTTGCTAGAGGGCCAAACCATTATAAATAGGGAAACAGGTTGTTTACCACGACAGTAGATGTGATTTTTTTTCTGAAGATATGGGTAAACAACGCGATTTAACAGCCTTTGAACGTGGGATGATTGTTGGCGCTCGGAGCCATGGAGCGAGTATCCGCAAAACAGCAGAATTCGCTAAATGTTCAAGAGCAGCTGTTGTTAAAGTGTTTAAAGACTAGTGGACTGTCAGCCGAAAATCTGGGTCTGAACGTGCGAATTGTGGCCGTCAGCGACTAGTCAATGTTAGGGCAGAACGGATAGTGGCAAGACTGGTACAAGACAACAGAAGGGCGACAGTGCATCAAATTACTGCAGATCTTAATCAGGGATCCTCTCAAATGATCTCTGAACGCACTGTTCGCCGTTCACTGCATCGTATGGGATATGGAAGCCAAAGGCCTGGTCGAACACCTTTGCTGTCTGCAGTTAACAAGATAAAACGTCTCCAATTCGCACAGGAACACAAGGATTGGACAGTTGAGCTTTGGAAAAAAGTCATGTGGTCCGATGAATCACGTGTCCAGTTTCATCATGCAGATGGCAGAGTGAGAATTTGGTGGAAACAGCATGAAAGCATGCACCCCACATGCATGAGTACAACCCTTCAAGCTGGTGGGGGCAGTGTTATGGTTTGGGGCATGTTTTCCTGGCATGATTTGGGCCTTTTAATTCGTGTGGAACAACGTCTGAATAGCACAACATACCAAAGTATCGTTGCTGATCAAGTTCATCCTATCATGTTGATGGCATATCCCAATGGAGATGGCTTCTTCCAACAAGACATAGCATTTAGGAGAGTACGAGTAAATCACCTAAATACTCGGTATTGGCACCGATTCTAGTATTGGTGCATCCCTAGTTAAGATCCAGGTGAAGGGTCAGCAGGTGGTAGCAAGGGGTAATTATGCTAATGATGCCAAAAGGAGACTGACACCACCAGCTGGTTGGATAGAAGACTGCTTCATTATATACAATATTTCATATTTACCCGACTAATCTAAATTACATCAAAAATGTATTTTCTCTTAGTCCTTACTATAATAAACAGAGAACGGAAAAACTACAAAACTACTATGCATTCCTTTAAGGAGATTGACAACATGCGGGTCTGCAAGGTACATATCTAAAATTACAAGTCCCCAGCTGCATACTCTCCTTTCCATTTCTACCTCTCCTCTCTTAGCAGCTGCTGGAGGAAAGAAGAAGCCCTGTGTAAGCACCAAGTTGTGACTTGTAAATAACACCGTGCTAAGGACCCTCTCTCCCCGCCACCATCAATGTAATCCCCTACAGATTACTTACACAAAGTCCTATTGTGGGTTAGTAGGAGGGATGTTCTTCCTGAAGAGAGTGTTGTGGAACATAGCAATAATGAATTTTGTGTGACTTGCTGTGTGTAAGAAACCGCATGGAGGGTGTTTCCTCATCATCAGCAGGTGTGTTCCAGGATCACCAGTTTACTGACAAAAATCAGTGGGAAGGAGTAGTAGATTACAACAATATCTAAATGAAAAACTGAACTGAATCCAACGGTAACCTCTGCTCCCCTTATGCATTTCACAATTTTGACCAAAAAAAGTACCTGGATAAGAGATTCCAACCTTTCCATGTTCCTAAAATTTTACTTGTTAGTAGGGATGCACCAATACTGGTTTTTCATTACCGCCCGCCCGGCTTCCCGATTGGCCGGGAAGGCGGCTTCGCACCCAATCCGCAACGATCTGGCTGTTTGGAGATTTCCTCTGACAGGCAGTGCCGGGAGGGAACATAGAGCCGGCTTCCCAGCCAATCAGGAAGCCGGGCAGCAGGTAATGACTCGCCGCCTGGCTTCCTAATTGGCGGGGAGGCTTGCTCCATGCTGATAGGCTGGGAAGCCGGCTTTCCGGACACTTAGCATCAAGCCAGCCAAAAAGCCGAGCCATTACACGCTGCCCGGCATCCTGATTGGCCGGGAAGCCGGCTCCATGCTCCCTCGCTTAACTGGCAGTCACAAGAAATCTCCCTCTGACCGGAAGTTCCGGTATTGGGGGTAAGTATCGGAGCATTTGGGCGAGTACAGGTACTCGCCCAAATACTTTGTATCGGCACAGATACTAGTATTGGTACACCCCTATTTGTTAGTGTGCCTTGGTGCACAAAACTCTATAAAATAGAAGGCACCTGTATAATAAAGGGTACCTACCTCCCTGATCAAACAAAAGAACCTCATTAAATTAGAATTGAGATTCAGGAGGGGAAAGGTTTCAATGTTAAAATACAGTTAGGAGCAGATTTATACTCCATTTGCATAGCAAATAGCTATGCAAATCTCATTCACATAGCGGTTTGCTATGCGAATGGTTTATAAATCAACATAGAAAACAAGATGTCACCAGCACACTGAAGGAATGTGTTCAAGCAAACCTGTTTTGGGTTTGTTTTTTTACACATATTGTCACAAGGTTTGGCTAATGTTTCGGGACCACTCAGGGTCCCTTCCTCAGGCTCAGTTTGTCTTACTGAGCCTGCGGAAGGGCCCCTGAGTGGTCCCGAAACATTAGCCAACCTTGTGTCAATATGCATCAATAAAAGACATTTCCTTGAACACATTCCTTCAGTATGCTGGTGACATCTTGTTTTCTATGTTGATCAAAGCGGCACCATATGAAGTCATTTCAGCACCCAACTCAAGGGGGTTACTGGTAAGGAGTGCGGAGGGATACCTATTGAACTGGTTTACAAATTACCCCCTCAGTGTATATCAGTGCTATGCTGGTCATTGCATTCATCAAAGTTGCCTGCTATATAGACATACTATAGGGTTACTAGCCATACACTAGAGTGTCCGCAGGAGGCTCTGTGCCTGGGAGACTGACACCCACAATAGCCTTATTAACTGCTTGAAGACCAGGTGTTTACACCCCCTTCCTGGCCAGGCCATTTTTCAGTATTCAGCGCTGCGGTACTTTGACATTTATTCCGTCATGCAACGCTGTACTGAAATGAATTTTATACCATTTTTTGGGGACAGATAGAGATATTTCTTTTAATTGTTTTTAATCACCACTGCGGTACTTAGGAACAATTACTGAAAATTTGGGGAAAAAAACGTTTTTTTTAACATTATGTTAGGAAACATTTATTATTACCCAGTTTTTTGGTCAAATATAAAAGAGACAGGGTCACATCGGGTAAATAGACACCAAACATGTCAAGCTGGCCATAGGCGACGCTTTAAAAGCTTTTACCGCTCATCAGTTTAGTGTCATCAGTGATTGATGGCCCTAGAATTATTGCTCCCACTGTGGCGTTTGCGGCAATATGTAACATGTGAGGAGTAATGGGCGCAATCGTCGCTTTTTCGCGTATGCACCCCCGACGCATGTTTGCATGCGTGTATGTATGGGTTTTTTCCACTAAACTTTATTGCCATCATATACGGGGGCTAATAAAACACCCCCTATGTGATAGCAAAATACTTGACAGGTCCTCTTTATGGAGACATCAGGGGTCTCCAAGACCCCTAATGTCACCTAGGACCCCCCAAAAGAAGCTGATGAAGCACAGATCTGCTCCATCAGCTTCTTTACAGCTTCTGAAGCTGGAGAGTGACACAAGAATGCGGAAGTGATGTAAAATACAACACTTCCGCATTCTTGCGGACCGGAGGGAGCTCGTGTACCGATCTCCCTCTGATCCCCTGTGACAGAGGCACCATGCTGATCCCGGGCTCGCACTGGGCACAGCGGAGCCTGGGACCAGCGAGACAACGACCAGGGGGGGGGACCGCGGAGTGGGGGGGGCACACCGATCCTTTCCCCATACAAGCGATCCGCCGGCTATATAAAGACGCCCGCTCAGATCTAGAGAGCTCCCGGCCGGCCTTTTTTATACAACGGCCGGCCCGGAGGTAGTTAAATAAGGCCAATAGTTTAAAGAAAAAAAAGAGAATCAGGGTTTTTACCCATAGTGACCCATTAGGCTTCATCTTTTATTTTCAGGGAAAATGTAACAAGGAATCTAATTACTCATTATAGACAACCACTCTCAATATTCTTAAGAGCATAGAGAAATTTTTCTAAACAAACGCACATCCAACTGCGCATTTTGAGCACATAGATCTTGGTCTTGTATATCTACCGTATATAGGCGAATTGCAGAGACAACCTTTGCTAGCAACCAATGTAGGGCTGCATGTAATGATTATTTTCATAATCTATTAGTTGGCCGATAATTTTTTCGATTAATCGGATAAAAAAAAAAAAGAAAAGATTTAAATACCATCCTTAATTTAAAATAAAATACACAAATGCAGTGTTACAAACAAAGTAAACTGCATGCATACGTTTTTGCAATCGCACTGCACTGGAACGCACGGCATTGCGGTACCGTGTGTTCCAGTGCGGGTGATCCCACCTTAGGGTGGCAGGCGCACTTGGGGTGCCATTGAAGTGAATGGCACTGCAACGCACCTCCCGCAGCAGAATTTGTCCGGCCGAAACCGAAAATGACTTTTTTCCCACCCTTTCTAATTGTTTTTTTAAGAATTGTATTGTAAGCACATGGCGCTTAAATAGTTTCAGCCCGGGAATGACAGCTGCCAGTGGCAAAATTCTGCAGATGGCAGCTGAGTGTAAATACAGCAGGTGGTGGGCTGGTGCAATAGCCTGCCTGTTATTGGCCATTTCAAATTGCAATAGCCAATAGCAAACTGGTTATTGCACCCGCCCACTGCATGCTGTGCCCTCCTCCCACCTCCGAGAATAGAGCTAGGGGGATCCAACCAACTAATTGATAAGGAGGATAGTTGACAACTATTCTCATTATCGATTAGTTGGTTGCAGCCCTAAAAACCATTGGCAGACAGAACACTCAATGACCGCATGCTGTATACAGGCAAATATTAAATATTACTCAGCAAACACCAATATTGATCATCACACAACACCCATGTCTGCTACCGAATTGTTTTTGTCTTGTGCACAGAGAGCGGTGCAATCATCATCACTTCCATGTATACAGTCACTAGGACTAAACCAAAACACAGGAGGGCCCCAGTGCAGAAATTACACATGCATCCCCTATTTCTCGGTCTTGGAATCATTTACTAGAGCACAACTAAGAAAGCTGAAAATCCTCAGGCCCAAATCACCATCAGCTCCTGGAATCTATCGAGTAATTACAGTAAATTCTCATTTGACTAATATAGACACATGTAGACATCACATAAAACAGAAATACACTGATTTTTATAGCGGTGGGATGATTCTATTCCATATCCATACTTGCATTTTAAAAGTACTTTATTTACAGGAATATTTCACAAACTGTAATCATCAGTGTGAATATATATATTTCAATATCACCAGAGTGACCTTAGCCATCCAAAATGATTGTATTAAAAAAGAGAAACTCAACTGAAGTTTACAGAAGATGGCTGGCAGTCAGCTTTTTATTGCAGAAGAGATATTGGGGGGAATTTATCAAAACTAGAGCAGACAGAACCTGGAGCAGTTTCCCAGGGCAATCAATCAGCTTCTCCCTTTAGTCAGCCCTGTCCAACGTCCCACCCAGCTCACCTATGGCACTGGTTGCAAGCAGCTTAGCGGGACGCAAGCCAGAGTGTCCCGGCTCAGCTCCTGGCAAAGCGATGAGGTCAGTGAGCCGAGCAGGAAGCTGCAGCACGCGCTGTGGCCGCCCCCCCTCACCCCCTGGCTGCTCCTCAATGAGATGCCACCTGAGGCAACCACCTCAGACTGATTCATTTTAGGGCAGCAATGCCCTGATGCTTTCCCTCCCCTTCTCAGCACATGCGCATTGCAACAGTGCTTTATTCGCCGCAGTGTTTGGACCATGGCTGCTTATGAGAGAGTGGCTGGTCTACTTTATTAATGCGGACCAAAAAACAGATGTATTGGATGCTCATCTGCATCGAACAAAGTCTTATAAAACAAGCTATTTATGAGCATGTTAAGGGCTTTCCATCAGCAAGACAAGCTTAAGCATTCTCATTGCTTTAATTAAACACCTCATGAGAATGTTGTGCAAGATCTTCAATTCATTACTAGGCTCGGATCCTAACACACTAACTTGCAACTGAAAAATCTGTCCATGAAGCAGAACAGAATTACATGTGACTTGTGAGCTAACACCTTGCATAGCCAGTTCTTCAAAGCAGCTAATAGAAGTGACAAAGATCTGGGGGAAGTATTCAAAGGAAACGTGTCATGCCACCAACAACAGCAGGATGTCATAAAATATCTAGTGGCTTTGAAGATTTCATGGCCATTCCCGGAAGATCAGGGAAAAGATCAAGAAGTCATTCAACTCTGCCTAATAAGATCAGTTTACATGATTACACATGTAAAAGAAACATACTGCATATCAATAAGGAGGTGCTCAAACTTTGGAAAAGTAGAGCCCAACTGATGGCATACCATTGATCAGGAGCTCAAAAAGGATTAACTAAGGGCCGGTGCAGACCTGGGCCATCCGGGACGCGCGTGACTTTAATGGGGTTACAGCCACGTGGCAATTGCAGAAAAAAGGTACATGTACCTATTTTGCGACTCACGCCGCTTAACAGTTTTAGGTGTGAACCTGGCCCTAAGCTTATATACATGTATCGAATTTTGGCTATTTCCTAATGAACCAGCCAGAGTTCGCACAGTGGGTGCCGCTGTTTGCATCCTTCCACCCAGCATCCCTCGATCAGCTGCTCGAAGGAGCCGCTAGCAACCAATCAGCCATCAACCAACCATCTGCAGTCAGAATACAATGCAAACAGTGGGGGAAGCTTTGCTATTTTATAGACATGTGTATACCCGACTTGAGGCAACCATAAATAGCCAGATAAAAGCAACAGGTGCACAAGAACTTAAAGCAATTCTAGCATTGCAATAAGCCAAATCTGACCTAGCAGCTAGAGGTGCTTCAAAATGCACAGGGAGATCTTAAATAAAAGTCTGCCTGGGAGAGGGGCCCAATCCTTAAAAAGATTCTGTCACTTTGCCCATTCGTGCTTGCTCTCCTCCTCACGCACATTCCTACTGGTCTATGAGAAAGCCCTTCACAGTGATGGGCCTATTTGGGAGAAAGGAGCAGGCAAGCCCCTGGCACCACTCTGAAGTGCCACTGCTTTGCCCATTCAGAAAAGACCAGCATTCTGATAACATCGCAGACGGCAATGAATGCTGCTGCACGTACAGTATGTGCAGGTATCTCAAGGTGTCTGCACTGTTTACCTTCTTAGTATTTTTTTTCCCTCTCATTTAGATTTAAATCAGAAAAGGTTTGCATGATCATTTCTGCAACCACCATTAAGATAATTACGGGTACAAAGGCCAGGTTTGCCTGTTGAAATACCATTGGAAAAGGTCATATGAATTTTACAGTTCCGAAATGTCCAAAGGACAAGGCAATTAAAAGTGACATCACAGCAATTCATCTCATTTATCACAAAGTGTTTGTGTGGATCCCCAGCGTAACAGGACATGTAATGAGAAAGTCCTCCCACACGCTAGTGCTGACAAGTACACAGCACATGCCTGCATACACGCCCGTTATCTGTGGAATGTTTTCCATACCAGAGCACATACACACACCACACTTACACTGGAGATATAAAGCACAAGCAGCTTCTTCCAAATTCACAAATCCTGCAGACTCTGAAAGGCCACATTCCATCTCCGAGCTTGTGGGAGGCTAAAAACATTGACAATACAAACAAGATAAACTGTATGTCAAGTCATATTGCATAATGCAAAGGTGAAAGCACTTTATATATAAAGCCGATGTCTGGATAGAAGATCCCTACACCCTTTATCCTGACCCATGTTCTATCACTAAATAAAAAACCCTAATCTAAAAGCACATTTAGGGCCTGTGTCGATGGCATTGGTTGCATATAAGTTTGAGAGTCTTCTGAGCTCCTTCAGAATTCATTGATAAGTAAATTTGACCTGCTTCTAGCAGAGTTTGCATTTCCATAGACGGGTATGGGAATGCAAAACCTGTTTAACATGTAGCCACCATCACCTTTTGTGAGGTGGCTACTACACATTTAGTGATTGCCAGAGCTGTAGTCAGCTGGATTATAGTTTGCATTTATCTGGTTAATTCCAGGTGTCTGGCATGGACTGTACCCCCCTGGGTGGAGTGTGACTGCTGTATTGTGGGACAGCCAATAAGGTCTAGCAGCCAATCACTGAATTTCTCTCAATCAGTGGTGCATGCCGGGATAGGGTACATATACTGGAGGGAATTGCCATGTGCTCAGACCAGTTCGGGACCAGCCATGGATTAGTTCAGGACTGGGTGCTGTCCAGCTATCCCCAGGCTAGGCTTGAGGCCTGGGGTGGGCAGATGCTGGAGTGTGGGTAGTGTTTTACTAGGCCTCCAGGATGGAGGAGGCCTGTACTGTTGTTAGAGAGGAGGAGAACCAGGAAGATGATGGCTACTGGAGGTGCCTAGAACGTAGAGGACCTCAGGAGCAAGTCTGGTGTCTATGTACTCATTCCCTGCTCATCTGCTACTCAAATTACTACTCGCTGTACCAATATGGATCTAAACCGAGATGCTAAAAAGGTCTGCTGAGTCTGGAGTCTATGTCTGTCACACCCTGGATGTCTAGGAGCCCTATATCCTCTCTCCCCAGTATGAAGATGTTAATAAAACTTATCAGGTTTGTGGGCACTAGAAGAGGGCAGTTAAATGCTAATGGGGCAGCTGAAGACCAAATCCCCTTGACAACTAGTGATGACCCGGATTATTCTGGCGGCTCGTGGGTGAGCGCAACAAAAGCAAATCAAAAGTCCACACAGGCCCTTATACACCTAAATGCATGGTGTAGTGATGTGTCACGTCTCAAGTCTGCAGAGTTGGGATGGGTGTCCTTCTTTGGGTGCCCATATCCCATGGACTGTCCAGACAAAGAATATTTAGGCAATTGACATTCCCTAGCCACACACCCGATCATGTCCACCATGATAAATTAAGACGAAAAATGATAATGTATGTACAGTCAAAATGATTTGTTCTGTATAGAGCGGTGAGGGGTTAGAACCCCTTTTACTGTCTGTGACCCTGCTAGGGAAATTTATACTTGGTCACCACTGTCAAGGGGACCAAAAGCAAGAAAATACAACACTTTAAGTGGTCACCAGAGCAGGAGAAGAGGGGAAATCTTGCAATGGGTACACATTCTCCACTGACAGCTGCCATGAGGGCATTTCCCTCCATTTTGAAAAGATGTTCTTTTACTTCCCGTCTACCAGACAGGAAGTGAAGGATAATATTCTCAATGGTACAAAGATGGTAAACAAAAAACTGACAGAGGTTTTCACCATCTCCTGATGCAGGGAAAGACAACCTTGGTATTCCAACTGTTGTGGAACTACAGGTTCAATGAGGCACATCCACATCCATTACTCCCAGAGGCATGATGGCCAGTTCACACCATAAATAGTGCGTTCCAGAGCGGTCAGGCTCTGTAACGCATTGAATTGCATTCCGGCCGGCTTCCTGCGTTCAGGGGCACAAATGCTGCAAGCACTATTTTTGCAGATTGCACTGGACCGGAGCGCAGGCACTGATGTGCCACGCGTTTGGGTGCAGGCAGCGTGGCTGCGGTGCCATTGACTTCAATGCACCGCCACGACCCCTACCGCCCCTGAACGCAGGGAGCCAGCTGGGTTGCAATACAGTGCATTGCAGAGGATGACCTCTCTGGAACGCACTGTTTGTGGTGTGCACCGGCCCTAACACCCCATGAAGCTTTTTTCACCACTGCTTTCATGTTATATTAGCACATACAAATTGCATTAAATGTTACATCATTTGCAATAGCTATGTAAACAACTTTGATATATAAATAGTACATTTATTTACACTGGGCTCCATACCAGAGCTAACAGGACATGGAGTAGGAGAGAGGGACAGAGGGATTTGGTAAAAAAAAG
The DNA here is from genome assembly GCF_000935625.1 of Nanorana parkeri. Classification (NCBI taxonomy): domain Eukaryota; kingdom Metazoa; phylum Chordata; class Amphibia; order Anura; family Dicroglossidae; genus Nanorana; species Nanorana parkeri. The sequence continues at coordinate 563,549 of NW_017307059.1, read as the reverse complement.
AGTGACAGTAGGGAACGATGGTGTCAAGTAATGGGTGCTCATAATACCTGTACTATCACTGCAGAAATAAAAATAAAAAGTAAGGGCCCATTCAGACTACTGTATAGGGGTAATGTGGTAAAATGTGCACTTCAACTCACTTTACTGCAACACAATGGGGGGAATTCATAAAAACATGAGCAGACAGAATCTGGCGGAGTTGCCCATGGCTGCCAATCAGCTTCTGTCTTCCGTTTGATCAGTTAAGCTTCGAAAATGAAAGGGGCAACTACTCCAGTTTTTGTCCGCTCCAATTTTTATGAATTCCCCCCCATAGAGGCATTGTGACACAAAACTAAGTGCAGTGCATTGTAGTGCCACTCATTTTGAATGTCACCCAGTGCACTTAAGTAGCGTACTGCAAAGAACTTGCATTGTGCCACAGAATGTGAATCATATATGCATTGCTGTGCGCTGCATTATAAAAATTGGTACACAATTATTAAAATTGCCGGGCATCAGCAGCCCATTCAAAATTAATAGACTTCCTTAAGACAATGCATGTTAACTTGCATGTACATGTACCTTACATGTACCTTTTTTTTGCAACACACGACGTGTGGCTGTTTTAGCTGTGATCATGTTCGATTGCACGGGCAAAATCAAGGCGGGAAACCGCACAATCTGCCTGGCGCAACTGTGGTGCCATTAGAAGATAATGGCACCGCCAGCACGATCGGCAGTGTTGGGCTATTCCGTGACTGCCATCCACGCGGTTTCGTGCATGACTGCCACGGATCGACATAGTGTGAACCTGGCCTTAGAAAGATATAAAAACAAGTATCTTTCCAGAGTACAACACTGGCAACAAGTAACATGTTGCAGAGCTACAGACAAATATAGCTCAGGGTGCATGGCAGATGAGAGACAGGAGGCATATTGGTCTAGGCCTCACTGTGGCTGTCTCTATGCAGGCAGCATATCTGCTTTCTGCATTCACTGCTCTGCACATCAAAAGGCGTCCGGGCATTTTTCACACTGAAGCCGCGATTATTTCAGCTGTTGTTTTCTCACAGCTTTGCAGCTGTTTAGGTACCAATGACACACTACAGGGCTGACAAACGTTATCACCAGAGACGCTGCACAATTCTACCTAATCCTCAATTCAAATAATGCTGGAAAATAGGAGCTCTACATCCCTTCTCTCCGATTTAATAAATCGGAGATGTAGAGATGCTGCCCATAGCAACCGGATTTCATTCTATCTGGGCGGTTGCTATGGACAAAGATTCAAACTTTCCTCAACTTTTTAAAAATGTAATAAAGCTGGGGTAGGTAACCTTGGCACTGCAGCTGCCGTGCTACTACAAGTCCCATGAGGCATTGTAAGACTGACTCCCCAGTGGCAGAGGCGTAATGGAATTTGGCATTCCAGCAAAGCTGGCCCTGTAATAGGACCCAAACTGCCCTGCCCTGTTTTTGTGGAGCTTTGGGAGTCTGTGACTCTGCAGAGGCCAAGGATTTAATCCCAAATTGTCCTTTTCCTGCAATTTGAAAGCTGTCGGGGCAAAGTCTCTGTCACACACATGAGGATGTGGCATAGTAGGGGCACTTCTACTTTAGAATATTTGCAAATGTTGCAATCTGGCTGTGTGTAGAACATTGTGCATTGGTGCTGAGCACAGGGGACACAACGGAATGCTTTCTAATGGCGGAGATGTTTATGGTAAGACATACATTTGTAATAAATTGTCACATCTGAAGAATAAAAGTAAAAACTGGCTTACTGCCAAAATTCGTGTATCTACAACCAAAAACGTGCTGCTTAAGGGCAGGTCCGCACCATTTTCCAGACAAGATCTGGAACGCAGTGCATTGCGGTTTGCTGCGTTTTTACCACGTTCGGTGGCTAGGTTTTTTTTAAACCTGAAAATAGTCTTACAGGTGCGTTTCAGTGCATTTGTATGCATTTTTTATGCTTTCTATGTGTTTCAGTGCATTCAAGACCAGACAAAATAACAAGCAGTACTTTTTTGGTCTGGTACGCCATGCGCTCTGCAGAGTCGCAGACTCCCAAAGCTGCAAACGGGGGCCAGAAATAGCATAGGGATACATTAGGATCCAGAATGGTCTGGTCTGGAGATATGGATGTGGTGTGAATGGGCCCTTAAAAGGAAGAACCCCTGTCACCTTTCACTGTCTGTTGTCTCTATGGGACATGAGTTGTGGGAAAGCCTCCCCAATAGGACAGACGAGAAAAAAAAAAACGGACAGGAGTTTTAGGCTCCATTCACACATTAGCGGTTTTCCGCGTGCAACGCGCCAAGCATAAAAAAATAATGCTTTTCAATGCAAGTTGTTCACACTAGGGCGCCGTCCCGCAAAAACGTCCTAACACAATTTTCTGGGCGGATTCCAGCTATAGTAATAGTATTTGTATATTTCTTCCAGATCTGTGCAGTAATCTAGCATGAAACTCTGCCACAGTGAGGGAGCTTCCTGTAATAAAGACCAGTTACTACTGCTCTCTCTCTTTGTGCAGGGTGACTGGTCTGGTCTCCACCCCCTTGTGCTTGACCTGCTTTGCCTGCAATGCAAAACACATCTCAGTAACATGTGCGGTGTCCAAAGAAAGGCAATGCAAAGTAAGGCAGGTCATACTCAGACCCAGAGCCGTCACTGCAGTAAATTGGAATCTGCTGACCAGTGTCCGACTTTAAATGCACCAGTCTACATGAGCCCCTACTATTAGTCAATAAGGGCCACTTATCACAGTCAAGGGCCAATATTAAGCCTTAGGAGGCAAAGGTCAGTGGACCAGGCTCCTAAAATAGTAAGCAGGGTAAATTTTTGTGTACCAGAACGGCTGGGCACCTGGGTGTTTAAAAGGAGAAATGATCTGATGCTGAGGCACAGGGGCTGGTGTATTCCTTTTAGATTGTAAGCCCTCAGGGGCAGGGTCCTCCTTACCATCTTGTCTTGTATTGTGACTGTAATGTCTTCCTTATATTGTAAAGCGCTTTGCAAACTATTGGTGCTATATAAATCCTGTATAATAATAATAATAATAATAATAATTCCTCAAGCCAGGGTCCCTTTAGCTATTGCTGCAATACTTCCTGAAAATAAAACAGCATAAAGAATAATTTGACGATGTTTGGAGGGGCTATTTAAAGCCCAACTCTATGCGTGCCACCCCCATCCTCAACTAGAGCATCCCTTCAAAATAAGGTCTGCTCCAGTGACGTCACAGGTCCTCTTCACCCTCTGATGGTCAGCGGATCCTAAATGCTACAGGGAGCACTGAGACACAATGGCGTGTCACCATTCTTTGCAGCATTCTTCTGTGAGTCTAGAGCAAGAGGTGGAGCTTTGATGCCAAGGGCTCACAGGAAAGGCGTTGAACGACGCTTGGCGTCAGTTAACTTGAAGCATAAGTGGCAGAATATCACTGGATCTGGGAGTTCTGCAGCCCAAGCTGGCCACGCTTGAGTTGTGATTTTAAAGGACAAAGTAATTAAAAGGAAAAAAAATATGTATAATGAATATAAATGCAACGGTTTGCGTTGCCCCAGAAGAGTTTGTTGCAATCAGCACACGATAACAGCGTCAAAAGGTATGCAAAAGGTAACAAGCAAGTTCAGAAAACTGACTATTGAACCATCAGGCTGCCCTGTGTGAAAAGCACTGAATTAGGCCAGCACGTGATGAGCACAGAGTGGCTCTCCCAAACAATACCGCCACAGTGTTCTACTTTGTGCTGCACAGTACAGGGAATGGATTCAGAGACTGCATGGCAAAGCAGCTTTTGCCTGCACAATAGCAGACATAGTGCTCTGCACAGCTGTTTTGCTCTGCAACCATGCAGAAAATGTTAATCCGGCCAAGATAAGAAACTCAGATAGTGACAATAGGAAGTAGAACCTTTGCAAACATAGTGTCACATCAGCCTTCACGCAAATGATAAAAACACACAGAAGTGACAATAAACCACATAGCCATACTAGATTAATATCTTCAGCTGGACAAACAGACCGTATCTCATGGACAATGAGAAACAATGAGCAAAATGCTGCGCCACTGGGACCCGCTGAGATCCTTCTCCCATCTTGGCTGGATCAGATTTGGAACACGCAGGGTGAAATAATTGCCATCTTTTCTACACAGAAAAGGGAATCGCTGTCCGCTTGCAGAGCGACTGCCTTGAAAAAACGTCAATGTGCAATAAGATGAATCACTTCTGACGCTGCTCACGTGGATTACTGCATAACACATTCACATAACTTTACTGCCCACTGTTTATAAACGGCACATACAGTTTTCTGCAAAACAATAACAATAGATACAAATCATGAAAATATTTTATAGCATCATACTACCGGTCAGCCCCCATTCACACCTGAGTGATTTAACGCATGTTTCCATGTTATTTTACCGTGCCCATTCACATCTGAGCATTGTGCTCTCACTCTACGCTCAGAAAAAGTGCAGGAGCTTCTTTGGGACAGGATTGTAGGGTTATGGCCCAATAGAATTCAGCTGGAGTGCCTGAAAAACCACGCTTAGCACATTTTGTTTTGCACATGATCTCATCTAACACTTTCCAGCTTTCCATTGGCTATAACAAAAATGCTCAAGTCAGAAATTATGCAAAAAACATGCAACAAAATGAGTGTACAAATGTGTAAGAAAAATGCTTGAAAAACGTCCAAAGACGCGAATGTTACCTTAAATTGGTATGTTTTTTTTCTGCTTGCTGCCACAAATTCTACATAGATAGTATTACTGAGCAAACAAGACCACAAAAAAATAAAAAATGAGGGTTCCATTGTGCACTAACAATTTTATATGTTCTGCTCTTGCATGAGCTGTGCCACTAATTAGCATGATGTAGTGAACCAAATGGGCAAAAGCACATGTGTGATGGTTTGGTGCACTGAAGTGCAGCTCTCCCGTGGCAAGGAAAGCAAGTAAATGTGATAAGCAGTTGCATTTTGGCTTTGATCAGGGGTGGTTGCTGAGATTTACACTCAAGTGACTTCCATCTGCCAGCTCTTACAAAGTGCAATGGTCGCTTCGCCAGGCTTTGTGCTGTATTAGGCCAAATGCTGTAGGCCAGGATCTGGCCTCCCCTGTCATGGAGTTCAACTGCTCCTCCTCCAGAATAGGGTTCAACTTGGGCACAGAGCTGCCATGTGAACACTGCATTTAAAAGGGGAAGTCTACCTTTTAGAAAAAAAATAGTAAATGCACCCAATGTGCAATTATATTTTTTGCATTGAAGCAATTGAAGAATGAATGGACAAGTGCAATATCACCACACTTGTACACCCATAGAGAACTACAAGCCCCCCCCCCCCCCGTTCTTGCAGTGTTAGCTAATAGGATTTGTAGTAACTCCACTCACAGATCCTGTCAAAGGATTTGTGATTGGATGACGCAGTTGTGTGGGTGAAGCCATGCACAGTCACTCTGAATTCAAAAATGAACACCAGACTGCAGGGAGAAGAACCCTACGATTCAGGTAAGTGTGTAGGGGGGTGCGATTTGACCCTGGACATAGGTGTAACATGAAACATGTTCAGAAAGGTAAACTTAGCCTTTAAAGCGGACTTTTACACTCAAAAATCAAACTCTACCAATGCACCCCTCTATGTATGATAATTAATAATAACAGACATATCAGGTGTAAAATGCAGTGATTCTGAAATACAGTTGCAGAGCATTCACTTCCTGCTTTGAAAAGGCAAAAAGACTTCAGTTTGGCAAAGCAATGCACACTGGGATTGCCTTGTCATCAGCAGAGCATTGCTGGGAAATCTCATCTGTAATCTCACGAGATCTCAGGGAAAGGCATTTCCCTCCACTGAGATGTACATGGTCACATGTCCTAGTCACATGTCTAATCACACGTGCCAGAAATGCAGGAAGTAAAAGGAATGCTAGTTATCTGCCCATACATGGCCAATGTAAGACCCGGGATAGAAAAGAGAAATAAGGAATGCAAAGAATACAAAGTCGGCAGTTATCTTGAAGTGTGTGTGTGTCTAGATTGTCATTACTAAACATTTCTAAAAGTGTGTTTGTTGTTTTTTTAAAGATATGGGTAAAAGGTCCACTTTAACTTCATGCCTTTTATATAAATTGTAGCCATTTTTGAAATATAAATATGCAGTTAGTGTTAGTAAAGACAGTATTAAAACACTTTTGATTTCCTCTTGCACATTTTGCAAACTTTTTTTTTTCCCCCCCTGCACAATACTAAAACCAGGCTAGATTTATAATCATCGCACACTTGCACAATTGCATCATGTTGTTAGAGACCCGCAGAGGGTCACATGCGTGCAGCAGCTTCTCCCAGTTCCATAGCACATCTAGTTTCTGCTCTGGTCTCTTTGTGACCTAATAGCAGCAACTGTCAGGGCCGCTCCTAGCTCATCCTCACTCCCCAGACATGTTTTACCGGATTACAGAGAGACGGGAAAACTGACGAGCAGAATTTTCCTGGAACAGGCGGCTGCATGCTACTAGCCAAGAATCTCTGCAAGTACAGAGAAACACATGCTCCCCTACCTATCTGCACTCCTCTGATTTACATGGAAATCTCCTCTCCGGGAAATTACAGGGAAGCAAGACTGATTTCCTAAGAAATAATCACTAACTAAATTCCATAGACTGGAACATACCAAAAACAACAAGCTCGGGGAACCTAATCCACCAACACCCTCTTATAAAGGGAACCATCCTTGTGGTACAGTGTGCAATACATGGATCAAGACTATATTTACAAAAGGAACTAGAGTGATTTACCAACACGCCACTTTACTTTCAAAACAGGAAGCTTGCTGTTGAGTATTACAGGAAACTGCAGAGTCAGAAGAGAGCGAGTGCAAGTGTAAGAAAGTACAACTCCTCTACTGTCGCTACTAAAATGACTGCATTCGTATTTCCCATGTAAGCCAATATGCTAAACAAGATGAAAGTTACCGCAATAAAAACGTTGCGGCAGAAGACACAAACATGAATAGACATGTATCCATGCTGCAGACCTACAGGGGTTGCAGAGGGTGCTGCTGAACCAGGACTGAATGCTCAACAATAAAACTTCAGCCATTTAGTTAGGTCTAGTGCAGCCTCTCTCAACAAGGGTGCTGTTGGACTCCGGGGTGCCGTCTGGCTTCCTCAGGGGAACCTTGAAATGTTTGCACAGTGTCATGCCTTTCCATGGTGTGGGAGGGCTCCTGATGTGAAGAGGGGACACTTAACTTGAAAGAAGGGGACTCGGATTTGAAAGGGGCTCCTAGCTCGAGAGGGGGGCTCTGGTGTGAAAGGAGGGGGCTCCTAATGTAAAGGGGGACCCATGTAAAGGGGAAAACCCAACTTTTTTGTGTTTTTGCATGCCCCTCACCCTTGCAATCCATACCAGATTCCTATCTGGGATAAGGGTCTGGTATAGATTGGAGGGGCCACATGCATACTTTTGAAGGGTGCAATCACTAAATATAAAAGGTTGAGATACGATGATCTAGGGGCCTCTCGACACTAAGGGACACTAATTTTTTTTTAAAATAAGCACGCTATGAACAAGTCACTTAAGCCACTTGACCAAAAATACACAATTCTGCCAGTTATCAACCTCACAGAATAGCAGAAACTGATAAATTGTCTATTATGCTATAACATGCATTTAAAAAAAACAAAAACACTTAGTAAAGCAGAATAATAAATTCAATTTGCATTTGTTTTTTTTCAATATTGTCTACGGTATTGTGCCCATCAGGGCTTCCCATAAGCCTTGCTTTTAGCTCAAGTAATGGCATGCACCGAAACAAACGCAGAGGGTTCAAAAACACATGCAGGAAGTCTGAGGTTGGAATGACTATTTCAGTAAGCAGGCCATGGACGCGAAGCACGTGCTGGCATTTTATCGCCTGCAAATAAAATCCTACACAAAGAATATGAAAAAAACGCAATGGAGAGCACGAAAGCTCGTTGTGGTTTTCACCACGGCCTCGAAGACCATGGACTGATTGCCGCAGTCACAATGTAAACGCAGTTAGTGTGTTCTTCACGTGTCGTATGATCTTTACCATGACTATTGTACGATAGGGACATAAAACTGAACTCTGCAAGGGCAGGAACGGACGTACATAGTTCAATGTCCCCTTAAAAAAAAAAAAAAAAAGCTGCGAAATTTAATTTTAAAATGCAGAACTGAGAGGACAATTAATTGATTTTTTTTTTCTTCTCCCAAATGAACTGGATTGAATTTCACAAGCAGCTTTACAACTGCAGATAATAGCAGACTCCTATGACACGCTGCAAGGCAGTATATAGGTCAAACAACAAAAGAGCAATGTAATCTTTAAACCTGCCCTAGCAAGAAGAACTAAACTACGTCGGAGAGCAGTAAAACATGACACCACCCTTGTGGTACACAAACGCAGAGGTTAAGGCTGTAGTACCACCCCCAGCACTCCCTACCCTTGTGGTACACAAGTCTAGGGGTTAAGGCTGCACTACAAGCCCCAGCACTCCCTACCCTTGTGGTACACAAGCCCAGGGGTTAAGGCTGCACTACAACCCCCAGCACTCCCTACCCTTGTGGTACACAAGCCTAGGGGTTAAGGCTGCGCTACCACCCCAGCACTCTCTACCCTTGTAGTGCACAAGTCCAGGGTTTAAGGCTGCACTACCACCCCAGTACTCTCTACCCTTGTAGTACACAAGTCCAGGGTTTAAGGCTGCACTACCACCCCAGCACTCTCTACCCTTGTGGAACACAAGTCCAGGCGTTAAGGCTGTACAACCACCCCCAGCATTCTGCACCCTTGTGGTACGAAAGCCCAGGGATTAAGGCTGTACAACCACCCCCAGCACTCGGTCAATTATTGCAAAGCATGCAAAGACCCCTCGTGCAGGGAAGGACAGTGGGAGGGAGCACTGAGCAAGCAAACAAAGTCAACGCAAGCAATCTAGGGGACAGAACTAACTCTATACAGTCTAGCAAAGGGAAACTACAACCCCAAATCACCCTTGCAGCCCACTATTTGCTGTCACCCCCAAGGCACAACTACAGTCCAAATCAAGAAGGAAGCTCGGCAGATTTTGCTTTTTACATGCATGCAATATCATAAACTAAAAGTGTTAAAGGCATACTATTTAAAGATGTGGTAGATCAACCTAAAAGAGAGAGACACGCTCGCTAAAGATACAAAAGGTCCTTTTCGAAAGGGTGTTATGCATGCTGCTTTTATATAAACTGCAGTTCTAAAGTATACAGATATCAGGCAAGAAAAGTTATATTGTACACAGGATTCGATGGGGTGATGGTTGTAACTCACCAAGTTCCAGCAAACAGAGCCACTGCTGAGCTGAGCATATCCACTCTCATGGAAAGGAGGAAGTAAACAGCACAATGTGACCATCCACCAGAATGTGCGCAAAGTGGGCTACACCGTCTAAACTGTGCTCAGTACAGGAATAGGGGGTCCACCCCAGACTCCAGGAAGGGGCTTTGGCGATAAGGCGACTGCGTTCTCCTGAGTCTTCCCGTGCAAAGGCAGAAGCTGGGTGCAGACTGAGTGGAATGACTGCATGGCTCTGACTCATCAGCTGAGCTCACTGCTTGCAGCAACAACAAAACACACACACATAAAATCCCCAGCAGTGAGAGTGCAAGAGGGAGGGAGCCACTGAGCTGTACAATTATACAACATGATGGGAACCCTCCCTCTCTACTCTAAGGAGATTACAGGGAGACCATGCAAACATCCCTTCACTGCTTGTCCTGTCATCATGTCACTTTGTATCCACCGTCACTGGGTTACAGTTACTGTATTAAAAAAGGAGGTTCTCTTGCATCCCCTTTAACTGTAAACTCTCCACTCTGCAAAGTTTGTACATATCCTCATGTATATCACAGGGCTAATGGATTTATTTTTCTGTTACTGGTATTTCTAGAGAACTATCAAGTCATTATGCAACGCTTCGCAAACTATTGATTACGCAACACTTCGCAAACTATTGATTCACATCGGTTCCTGCCCTCAAGGAGCTTACAATTGAAGTCCCCGTTCACACCATTGCGTTTTGTGAACGCATGGCAAACTGGGGGAAAAAAAATGCAATGGCACCCAAAACATGCAATGCTCTTGCAGTGCCCATTACTAGTGAATGGCACCCCAAATGTGGCCCGGAAAACTAACACAAAACATAAGGGGAAGAAAAAGCAGAACGCACAAAGCAGATTTTGCTACATGAGCTACTTTGCACGCTTTTGGCATGCATCAAGGAACCCATTGAAATTAGCGCAGATGCACGGGAAACAAACGCCTGAGAACATGCGTCACCGCAACGTTTGTTCCTGCTACGCTATGGTGTGAACGGGGGCTCAGGTCCCTATCTCACATACATATATACACGCATATACATACTAAACATGAGCCAATTAGGTCTTTTCACATGGTTGCCATCCATTCTGATCAGCAGGGGATCCACGCATAAATCCCTTGCTGATTGGTGCAGTACAGAGCGGATGTCACTTTTGCGTCACCTCCATCACAAAAAAAATAAAAAATTTAGCTGCAGTTCTGCTTTACAAGGGGCGGCCTATTTTCTGCCAAAAGGTCTGAACTGTGATCATGCTTTGTTAATAATAAATAAAAAAAACTAACTCCTAGGTTTTCAATTCTATATCCCTTCCTATCGGAAGAAAACATATACAGGTCTATTCAATAAAGAACCATCAATTTAAATATATACATACATACATACACACACACACATATACATACATATACACACACACACGCACAATACAATGTGCAATACAATAATCAGGCAATTAGATGTGTTTACCTAACAGTATTCAAATGATATCTGATTCACTGCTACTGATCCTTCATTTTCATACCGTCACTACTCATTGTTTTGCTTTAATGAGTAAGTCCCATGATCTTATATAAGTTTCAAACTGTTTGTGCATATTGGCAAGCAATAGAAGTAAAGGTGCCCACAAACACTGGATGAATGCATGGCGATCCAAACAAAATAGTTTGTGGCTGAAGGTTCTTTTTTTTTAATTATTATTTTATGCAGCATCGCTCCATATTCATTTAATTTTCTCTGCTTTGGGTGGAACAGGGCAGGGCTTGGAGCCAGGACTTCCCTTTTGCCTGGGAGCCTGGTGGGGTTATCTCACACTCCCAACCTGGCTATGATATGTGCCAAGTCTGGTTTAGAAGAGACACTGCTTGTCATCACCAGTGGTAGCATTTACCATATTCCCATAAAACATACACTCTACAACATGAACCCCCTTGTACAGTATGTCTGTACCTATAAAACTATCCAATGCACCAGTACAATATTCATTTTGTTTTTTTCTTTTTAAGTTTATACAGTTATAAACAGATGTTTCCCAATATCTCTCTTATTCTCTAGGTGGCTTCAACTGAACTGGGCAGACAGTGGTGTAAAAGAGATAAGTTACTCCTGTTGCTTATACAATCATGGGTGTCAATTTCAGCTTGAGCTATTGTGCTGTGTAAACAGGTTACAGCAGTAAGAGTAGATTAACCTGTGAACAGAAGCCAGGGACTTCACCCGCTAGCTGTAAATATAACCGTAAATATTCTTATGAAAAATGTAATAGCGGTCTAAAAGGAAATTAAAGAAGAAAAATAAACTTTACAAAGTCCTGAACAAAGAAATAATATTCAAAAACAATTAACACACATCTCTAGCTGTTGTGGAACTACAAGCCCCAGCTCTATTATATTACCAAGACTTAAATGTAGAGGTAGGTGGTTTGTGCCCAAGCACTAACAGACATCCTGTTTCTGCATAGCTGGCTCCAATTGTCTCAGCTCGGCTTCCCTGAACATCCTGTCCAGTACAAGATCAAAGAGACAGAGCAGAGTCCAGCAGCCATCCATCTACCAGTTTAGAGAAAAGCGAGCAGATGAGTGGATTGTCTTGCTGTACCTTTTTGTTTGTAGAGACACATACAGCTTACTAGCACACACAAGGGTGGCTCCATAAGACCCTGCAAGGAAAAGGGGCCTAATACAGGATATCGGGGTAGTGCTTAGGGAACCAGCTGATTCTGCAGGAAGCAGAGACTTTTAAAATCAAGAAACAGCTTCCATTGTAAGTGATCAAATCAGCATTTGAAATAGCTTAAAAACCCTTTGACTTTAATATCACTTTAATCGTAGCCCCAATGCAAGGGTGCATTTTTTTTAAATCCCCGGAGTTCTTCTTTAAGATAATACAGTTACCAAGCATTCATTGTAAGAGCTCAGTGGGAGGCCTACACATCAATTTGCTTTGCATACTCTGAATGTTACTAGGCAGTCACATAATTGACATGCAAACAGAATTGTATGTTACAGATTTAGCGAGCAAAGTGTGACTATTGTAGCACTCAGTCATTGTGTATGTGAAGTGACAGTTAGTGGAGCACTTCCCCCTGTGTGACAGCTCATTTCTGCAAGCAACCAAGTTTCACTGACAATGTGGCTTTGCTAGCACTGTATCCATCCTCTAATAACAGTACATAGCTACAGTAGACTTGTTCCACTATGCAAAGCAGTCCATGGTAGATTTAACATCTGCAGGTTTCTGTACCCACTCATGTTTGTGCAATAGCTCACGGGCTGCCGAATGTTAACATTGCTATCTTTTCCTGTAGTGTTGCAAGCATATATCCTGGCCACGCATGGGCTCAGGTTAGGGCAGGTAACTACGGTTTGACCTACTATTATGTAAAAGCAATGTATATACACTATATGCATGGGTGGTAAATGTTTAAAGTGCACCCATGGGACTCAAGGTAAAGGCATTTCTTTGAAGTAAAATACAGCTCACCATTTATGCCGGATTTATATCTGGACCTACATAGCCCAGTAAGTTTCCACTTACTCAGAGAGATGAATGTTAGGCCCTATTCACACCTAGACTAGAATCTCAATTCAAATTACCAAACTAAACGTGAGATTGTAGTCCATCATGGGAGCGAGGTTGGAGTGGTGACTACTTTGCAACACACACAGGGAACATGGGGAACAAAAGTAGCCACCCTCCAGAAGGAAGGACAGTGTCTCCACCAATTGAGAGACGATTTGAGGATCTACAGCCGAGTGATACACAAATAAGATACATTTTTGGTAATAGTTAAAAAGGTACTTGAATGTATTTTTAAGATTTTTAGTGTCACTTTAAGGGCCCATTCACACTACATCATCTCCAGACTGTTTCCGAACTTAAAGTGCATCCTAATGTATCCCTATGCTATTTCTGGCATCTGCTCACACCAGCGCAGTCCGTTCCAGACCAGAAAAATACTGCACGTCTCATTTTGTCTGGTCTGGAATGCACTGGAACTGTGGCAGGTTCACACTATTTTCCGGACCAGATCTGGCCTGCCCTAAGGTCTCATTCACACTGCTAAGAGCGTACAGATCCGTGGACAACCGTATCGGGCCGCTGCCGGGAAGGACAGGTGCTGCGTGTGATTGTACGCAGCAGCCTGTTCTTTTCTGTGGGAGTACGCGGCCGTACGCTCACCCGAGCTGTACATCTGTGCGGGTGCCCGTACTCAGACAGGATGGATCCTGTCTGCGTCAGAGCACGGACACCCGCACGCATGTGCAGTTCGTGTGAGCATAGGGGGCGGCATACGGCCGCGTACTCCCATAGAGAAGAACAGGCTGCTGCGTACAATCACACGGAGCACCTGTCCTTCCCGGGAGCTGCCTGATACGGCCGTGCAGGCATCTGTAAGGGTCGGCTCTTAGCAGTGTGAATGAGGCCTAATTTAATCCTTGTGTGTAAGCACCGAGTATTGAGTCTAAAGTCTGTATGTATCATGTTCTTTCCACAATGTTCCTGAACCCACAAAAGTGTGCTGTATAAATCCTCTTCCTTCCTATAGTACCGGTCACTAGAATAAATATATTCTCCTACATAAACCATCCACACAGAAATCCCAACAGCTGTAGAGCACCACATGCATTGAGGATGAGTACCCTCAATGGATAGCCGACACTTTCGGAAACACTGGCCTTTGCCTATAGGAATATATCATATAAACCTATTCCTGTTGATTATAAATAAATATTTGCACTTTTCCTCCACAGTTACACAGTAAATCTAAGACTCTCATCATAAAAACCCACAAAAAAGATACAAAAGTTGCAAGCACTCCAAACCGAACTACTTATGACAGCGTGGTGTTTGGTGCATTAATGTGCAGGTAATAGCATTAAATGCTCGCTCCATACTGGGGAAAATGACAGGTTGTTGAGGATACATTTTCAATTGTGTTCTGTCGGCTTCTATTGCCATATACATTTTTTACTTTCTTTAACCTCTTATTCTGCAACACGAATCCACATAACTGAACACAGAAGAACATTTTCTTCTATCTAACAATCTGCCGAATGAAATGTTTGCAAATTGTCTACACGATGCCAGCAGGCTGAGACCTGACCTAGCTTGCGGGGAGGAAGTACCAAAAAATGTGACATCTGCTTTTTTCTGCTTATAAACTATGAAACTCTGAGATTTACCACTTTTGTAGGAATCTGGACACTGATTTGGTGAAACATATATACTTGGCCATAGTCCCAGAGAGTTCCAGTGGGGTGATGGATACTTTTGATATGGAGCATCTCAGCAGCGTTTCTCCATGGACCTCAGTCCATTTACTGCTGGTCTGTGGTAACCTCACTGAGCCCAAATAAACATGAATAATACATTCCACACTTCCTACATTTTTGTTATTTACAAAAATGTACATGTCACGACTTTTAGGGCTCTGAAAAAAACAGTTCTTGGAGACATACTTGCCATGAAGAAAGCATATACTTATCTCGCCTGCTGCCTGAGCCAACCAAACATAAAATTGATCAAGAGGAAACTACCCCTGAATCCAACACTTCTAGAAGTGTTGATCTCCTTGCTCTGCAGCACTCATTGGTTCCTTCCGCTGACTCCTATGTTGACTCCTATGTCACTACTGTGTCCTATAGGGACATAGCAGTCAGGGAAGGAGCCACAATGAGGGGTGGGAGAGAAAGAAATCCAACACTCATGGATGTATTGAATGCCAAAGAGTCTTACAGAGGCTGTAGTGCCAAAAGGGAAGGAAAGTAGGAGAAACGGGACAATGGAGAGGGGAGTATAATCCATGGGTGAACAGATAAAAAAATGGAATTCAGGAGCCAGTCTGTCCAATCCTGGAGCCAGCAGGATTTGATATTAGAGCCAGCTCCAGTGACAACAACTAGAGAAAACCTAAAAAGTTAGTCACCAGATGTAATTTGTAAGAACCTACCTGGCTCCTGGGATTTCTCCAGCATTGGTACAATCCCTCTTTTATAGCAGGGAACTTCAGATTGGATATTTTACCATCCGTCTGTTTTTGTATTTGAGTCTCTACTGGTGTTTCAATACTATAAGATGGCTGGTATGGACCAATGTACCCTTCCATTACTGTTGGTTAATTTGATTGCTTCCGTTATGGAGGCTGAATTATTACAATGCTCCTGGCAGGAATATTAATATTTGTTTATTTACTGAACTGACGTGATAACTTCAGTGGGCCTCACACCCGGGTATGCCATTGTCACATGCTACGTTGTGAAACATGTTTTTCTCTTACAAATGTATACTGTTTCCGGCTAGCTACCCTCTTGGGATGCTAAGCTCTGTGAATGTATGTATGTCTGTTTGTGTTAAACCTTCAATAAACACTTATTGGACTAAAACACAGCTAAACTCTCTAATGTAATCTATAGATCACCTTTTACAAAATATTTATATCAAGTAAATGTACTTCAAGAACCCTTCAGTGGAACTGGCATCAGGACTGTATTGTGTATGTGTGCAAAAAAATCTCAACACCCAATCATTGCATTATTAGAGATAACCATACATTTATCAGCTATAGTTGATGCTTGAAAACCAGTAAAACTCCAGGTTTTCCTATTCATATAATTATCTACTAACTGTAATAACAGTTCTTAGTGACACAGGAAGCCTGAAAAGCCATGTACAAATTTCAAAACCTAAATGTATACACATACTAATCTTTAATTTCCATTTACTAGCTCTTTAATAGCTACTACAGGCTAAATAAAATATATGCCGCTGTGTGTGTGTGTGTGTGTGTATCTGGAGAAAAGGCTTGCACTGAGAATTCGGTTAAATACCGTTTAATGCCTCATTCACTCTGTACAGTGTGACAGTATACCCTTCACCCGGGAGGGACAGTTGCTGCGTACATGCCGGCCATCTGACGAGATGTGGCTACATGCCGACCTGAACTTGCACATCTGTACAGGTATGGATGGATGGATGCCCTTGGACGCAGACTATCTGCATTATAAAGCAGATGTGCAGCATTCAGCTTGACCCTGCTGACAACACTGGTAGAAGGACAGTCCACCAGACTTGTGATTGGCAGGACGTGATGCAGGCTGTCCATTCCCTAGATCCTCAGGGGCTCTAAAACTCTAGAAGGCTCCATGCCATCTAGTAAGGTTGGCCAAACTGCAGGATGAACAAAACCGAAAAAAAAGAAAAAAATCTAACAGATTCCTCCATCTATGGGTGTGCCACAGTTGGTTGGCTCCAGTCACCGTTCAACTGAGAATATGTCAACCAGCTCCTTCACTTTTCTGATGTAGGTACGTCGGGCAGAAGGATGCCTACAGGGCCTCCCAGTGAGTGAATTATGACTGGTTCATCAATAACTGTACAAATAGATTCATTGTAAAACCAGATTAACTCTGGCAAAAATATATATATGTACCCATACACATGAGATGGCAGCGGGAAGATCCAACTATTCAATGATGGTTTGTTAAAAAAAACAAAACCCCATAGCAGGCTGATCAATGGTTTCTCAAAGACTGGTTCTGCCAGGAAGTATCTGCAGTGCTGACAGCCTTCCTATAGATATACTGACATATGATCGTTTCCTGATATCAATGTTATTGCTTAGCCTGAGAAATAGTTATTTAATATGTTTCAGGTGTGTACTATGCCAGCGAAAGTGCCATTTCACTACTGCCCCAACAGACTTCACCAAGTTTGATCACATATGCAAATATGTGCTGCTGTGTTTCATATGCCAAGGAGGCCTACTACTGTCAGAACATCCCTGAACAAGAGCAACATTGAAATAAGAGCCATTCAAAAGCATAAGGAACCCAATATTACTCTGATTAACCATTTGGTGGCTGAGTGTCTTGGGGATTTGTCAGCATGCATTTCCAATGACCACCAGCAGGTTTTGGGCTATGTGTCATTCATAACCTGCTCCTGGCAGGCTTTATACCATCATCAATCCCTTTGCTAAATACCATTTACCCCTTAATAAGCCAGCCTCTATTTTGCCGTGTGTCCCTGCAACCTGCCTGTCTTTATTCTAGTATTAGGCTCTGTTCACATCTATGCAATGCAGGAGCTCATGTGATACTGAATACGTTGTTCCGCACACGCCGTTCTCGCATCACATGTTGTAATGCTAGATGCAATGCGTTGCTATTATTTCTTAATGGCACCCCAACACCCCTAGCAAGTGCATGGTATCTCACCACATTGCATTGTAACCTATTACCATGCAAAGTGGTGCAATGCGATTTGGAAAAAAAAATTAAAAATAGGTGTATGCACTTCTTTCAGTAAGATTAGCAGAGAGACATATAGACAGAGAGACATAGAAGATAGAGACAGAGAACTATAAAACTTACCAATCCCACCACCAGTGACTTCAGTCTGTGGCAGAGCTACACCAACCACAGGAATCTTCAGCATCCACAACTTCTGGTTGTGTCCAATGCTTGTGTCTCCCTCTATGTACTGTGCTTCCACCCATTGGTCACTATATCATTTGTGTGTCCCTGCATTGACACAGTGGCACCCTAAAATCAGAAGCAAACTTGTTTTCTTTAATAAAGGGGGTACAAAGAACAGATGAGATCGAATGCGTCCTTTGTGCCCCCATTTTATGAAATAAAAGATTGCATTTGATTCTGGAGTGTTGCCAACCATTATTTCTAACACCTGAAAGGGTCAGACGCTGAGGATTCCAGTATTTGGTGTAAAGTGTGAAGATTAGAGGTACAGGCGGATTTTATTTTTTATTTTTTTTATAGGATACTTTTTTCTTCATGTTTTTAGTGAAGTTACAGAGTTTAAGCTTAAGGGCCTGTTCATATGATATCGGGTCCTGATCAGGTCCTGATCAGGTGCAGATCTGCAGACTGATGCAATGTGTTTTTGCCACGTTTTGGCCGTGTTTTTGATGCGTTCCAGAGTTGGGCTGGAGTTGGGCTGTTAGTATGTTAGCTGCAGTGCGTTTTTGATGCGTTTGACGCGTTTGCGTTTCCTGACTGTTTCCGGACCGTTTCCTGACCGTACAAAATGTGACATGCAGTATTTTTCTGTCGTAACCTGAACGGACTGCGCACGTGAGAACTGTTGCCCATAAAACACATTGGGATACATTGGGATGCATTTTGAGTGCAGCAGCGTATGGATCCAGTCAGCACACAAAACGGACGTCGTGTGAACAGGCCCTTAAGGTTTGGTGTGCAGAATGGATGCAGAAGATAGAAGACCTGTATGGGTTGTTTGCAGTATTTGTTTCCCTGGCTCAACTGCTTCCTGAAATTTTTTTGGGGGGGATAAAAATCTGAACAGCCGCAATCTCACAGCTACATATTGTATCCGGTCCACTGTGCCACAATGCCTCCACCTCGAAGTGTGAATTGCCCTTGGATAGGTTAGGTTATCAAAGACACAGAGCACTTTTTCCTGTCATTTGGTAATCTTTTAGTATGCAAAACAAAGTAAATCTGTTAGAGGTTTTAAATGCAAGCCAAATGCTCGGAAAACAGGCAATAATGAGGAAATGCTAGTAAAAATGGTATTTAAAGGGTTGGCAACCACCAACTCACATTATTTTGAATGGAGGCAGCACAAGTTAATATTATCAGCTGACAGCCATGGAACGCTGCAAGAGACAATCCAATGACCACCTGACCACTGTGGGCTCATTTATGAAAGTGGCCAGGTGCCCCTAGATGGCGATAATGAGTATAGGGTTTTTGTACTCGTCAGCGCCACCTAGGGGTGCTAGTGCCATGTGAACAGCATAGCCAGGCTGAACTTTTATAAATGAAGCCCTATGTGTATATACGGAACCATTCATCTCTTTCAGACTTCTGTAGTGAGTGGCTGGAAGACTGGAAAGCTACGTGCCCACCCCCTAAAAAACTCTCAGCCGTCAGTCAGTGCTTTGCTTAGTGTAAATCTGGCCATGTAACATTTCTCTTGTTCAATACACTGGGGAAAGCACTCAATTCCCCCATCCATGCTAAAACAGCATTGAATCCACCCTGCCAGATATAGTATTCCGATGGCTGGCACCCCCAGATGATTGGCTGCAGGCACTGTTCAGACTACTTTTTTCGCCCAGCTTTTGCAAACTACGTTTGTCAAGCTGGGTGGTGCCGTCAGGGCAGGGCCGGTGCTACCACTAGGCAAACTAGGCTGCGCACTGCTGCCTAGGGCGCAGCAATGGCCACTCATCCCCCATGGCGCCCCCCCCATCTATTTCAAATTGCAAAACCCAATAGCGGGCTGGCTATTGCACCTGCCCACTGAGCAGAGGAGCGGAACTGATTGACAACTTTCTCTCTCAGGTCCGCTCCTCTGCTCAGTGGATGGGGTTTCAATAGCCAGTCTGCCATTGGCTATTTCAAATAGGGGGAAGTAGGGTTGCCACCTGTCCAGGATTCACCCGGACAGTTCGGGTTTTGAATGCTGTGTCCAGGTTTCATGGCAGAAGAAACCTGGACACAAGATGTCAGGCAGACAGAGGCAACCAAAATGAAGATAGGGGCTACATATGAATGGGCGGCAATTTTTATATATGAATAAGCCACGACTCATTCTCCCAAAAAAATTTCCACGTGTCGATTGAGTGTTTGGGCTTTGCTTGAAGAAAAGGTGGCAACCCTACGGGGAAGGGGGGTGGAGAGAGATTGGGGTTGCCCTGTGAGAGGGGGGGCCGGAGGGTGCTGCTCTTGCCTAGGGTGCAAAATAGTCTAGCACCAGCCCTGCTGCAGGGCTATCCATGGGTTGAATTTTGACCAAAATGCAAGCCATGTATGGCCAGCTTGAGTTACCGGCCTGTTCACATCAAGAAACCAATTATACAATGAAAGGTTTATAGCCAGCAGATCCAGCAATCGTCCTTCCTGCTCTTTAAAATCTAAAGACAACTGGAGTCAAGATGCTCCGGGAAGAAATACCTAGTACAGCTTCATGTAACATACAGTAAACACGTGTGCTGACTTGTAGAGCCTCTGACACTAGATATGTATGGGGCTCGTTCCTGTTCATCAGATGTAACACAGCACACAGATCTATTCCCACGGCACAGCTGTGCGCACGCCATCGTGATTCTGTCAGCTAGACTGCTGCACAAGGAGAGATCTGTTCAACCCGGAAAGCTTTTCTAAACTCTGAGTTCGAGGGAAGCAAACACCCAGTTCTCTGCTGGAAGACAAACAAGCAAACCTCATTTGTAGAACCCTGTCATACTGAAAGTGAAAGCTGCTTTATAGGATTTCTGTAGTTATCTTCAGTATTAACTTTTTTACAATAATGAATCCAGATCAAACAAATATACATCGCCCCGCAAATGATTTCTTTAACACTTACAGTCATCGTGTTTCCAAACCCCTCCAACTCTCTCAGTTCAGCTTCCCTAAACTTCCTGTTCAGACAGAGTAGTCTTCAGCAAAAGTCCATCTGATAGCTAGGAGAAGGGAAGAGGGAGGGAGGAGAAGGGAAGAAGGAGGGAGGAGAAGGGGGAGCTGGGAACAGATTGCCTTGCTGTGCCAGTGTATTTTTGGAGGAAGGGAGGAGCAGGGAAGTGGCTTGCCTTGCCGTGTTTGTGGAGCCACATACAGCTTACTAGCACACACAAGGGTGGCTGCATAGGACCCTGCAAGGGAAAGGAGCCACCCTAAAACAGAATATCAGGGCCAGTGCTCAGGGGACCAGCCGATTCTGCAGGAAACTAAAACCTCTATAGAGTACATCAAGGAGCAGCATTTATTGTAAGCCATTTCATCAACATTTGAAATAGCTTAAAAAACATCTTGAGTTCAATAGAACTTTAAAGGAAACATGTGCTGGACCTTATACTGATGGGGTCAGAACCGGAGTCAAGTTTACTGCTATTAATCACCCTAAATCTGCCTCCTTCTGTTTGCTGTTTATTGGACAGGTAGCTTAAATTATAAGTACAGGCAAAACATTTTGGTTTTGAATCCTCAGTGCATTTTAAATGAAAAGAGTTTTAATTAGCATGATTATTTTCCTTATATTTTTATTTTCCTTTGTCTTATTTTTGCCTGCAAAAAGCAGTATTTGCAGTTGGGAGTCTGTCTTTTGATTGTTTTGTTTGTTAATTAATTGTAAGTTTTTCCCCAGTGGTTTTCCTCTGCAGTCTGTGAACCAGATAACCGCACTTCCTCTAGTACAGTGTGCTTGTCTCCCAATTAGTAGAACTGACAGTTACAATGTTGCAATGCATCATGGGACTTCAAAGAGAACTATGGTGAAAAACACTCACTTTATAGTTCTCTTCAGGGTCACTGGAGGACATATACTAACCTCCTCCCATGACCCAAAGCTCAGTATATAGTGGGCTATTGCCCAAGATATACTGAGAGCGCTGCAGCCAGGACGGATCCCGACTATACTCTCTGGATCCAACCAACTGCGTGAGTGACAGCTGGCTCTGCCCATCTAGAGGCAGAGCCAGCTGTGCCCGCCCCCTCCCCATCCGTTCCTCCACTCAGCGCTGGAGGATCAGAGAGGGGAGGGGGAATTCCTGCGGGGAGCGGTGACTGACAGTCACCGCTCTCTCCAGGGAGACAATCGGGAAGTGAGCGGATCGGGTGCATGTTTCTGCTAACTTCCCGATCGATTGAGCCGACCTGTGACAGTTTTATTGTCACAGGTCGGCTGAGTGGAAATCACTCACCTCATAGATCTCCTTTAATACCAGGTCTAAACAATGCTAACAGTAGACCATGTGGTACAACGAAGAGGAGGGCCCTATTTACCAAAAATGGCACCTGTGAACCAGTGCCCAATTCTCGATTCACTAAAGAGCCAGGCAGAACATTTTCGGCTAAGCGGCGACTACAGCCATTAAGCTACAGTTGCTGTTTATGTTTTCTGACAGCAGCGGGTCCCAGCGGTCATAATACAATAGCTGCAGCGGGAGATTTGGCCCTCCGTGCGGTTTATGTATATGCCGCCATTGCTGGCCATAGTTACTTTAAAATGACTTGGATAAGAGTGGGAAAGTGATGGAACATCTGTCAGATTTTAGCCCGTTACCCTGTTGCAGAGAATGTCTCTCACTTCCTGTGCTGTAGATGTAATAGGAAGTGAGAGAACCTCTCTCCAAATTAAAGGGAATTTCCCCGTTCACAGATGTCACTGGGACAGGTGTCCCTAGTCGGGGAGTTCCCCTCTATTCCTATCTGTAAAAAGTCAAGGCAACTGGACACCATGACCTGGATGAATGAGAACCTTCACAGACATTGCAACCCTCTATTCCTGTTTCAGTGACAACTGCAACACTTTAAATCTCTAGTCCATGTCAGGATCACACAATGGGTTGCGTTCTGTATAACACTTTGTTCTTCTCAACACATTTTGCTGTTGTTGTTTAAAGCTGAACTTCAGGTGCACAATCTTTTATTTAAATACAGACACAAAAGGGGGGAATTTATCAAAACTGGAGCAGACAAAATCTGGAGCAGTTGCCCTGGGCAACCAGCTTCTCTCTTCAGTTTGTTCAGTTAAGATTTGAAAATGAAAAGGTGGATGCTGATTGGTTGCCATGCACAGCTGCTATAGATTTTGTCTGGGGGTTATTATTGCATCCACGGACACCAATGCTGGGGGTTATTACTGCATCCACAGACACCAATGCTGGGGGTTATACTGTATGCCCAGACACCAATGCTGGGGGTTATTACTGCATCCACTGACACCAAAGCTGGGGGTTATCACTGCGTCCCTCTGGGGGAGTCAGGGACCAGATTGAAGGCCCTCTATAATTTTCAAGTTGAGGATCACTGCTTTAGACAGTTTCAGGGTAAAACAACCATGCTGCACAAAGAGCACCAACAGAGTGCCAACGTAGACACACAGAAACAGATTTTACATGTAGGCAGGGCCCATACCCTGCACACAGGCTTTTCTTTTTTAACTAGAGTACCTCTTTAAGTTTTTGTTCCCCTCTAATGACTTTCACTTTCCTAACATCCTAAAATATTTAAACAATTTCTATACTGAAATGTCTAAAACACAAAGCCGACGAGCTAGAATTTTCTTTTTCAGCCTGAACAAAACAATTGCTCTATTCTTTGCAGCGACATACAAACACAGCACTACACAAAGCGAACATGAGAAGAGACTTTGGGTCAAAGGACATTGAGGAACTTGGCCACGTGCCCATGGGCTGGGATCTGCTCCGGTCTATTTGCAATGCAAATCCGGCAACACTGCTCTGCAAATGCAGTCTTGCACAATAACTCTTAACACACGCAACACCCAATGCCATTAATTCCATACTATGCAGGGCAGCTGTAATTACATCCCTCCACGGGACCGCACATCTGTCACATTTTATCACAGGGTGTCTAATACGCTCTCTGAAGATTTACCATACCATTAACCCATAACTGTACATCAATAAAAACAATAATCGTTCCCCACCCCAATGCAGTGGGTCTGGAGTTACTATACTGTACACAATATGACTAGATCACCTGACTTATCGGCATTGCTGATGCAAGATTATGAAAGCGATCTGCTGCGTGCGGTGACTCGCTGCAGGCAAACCGTGCCAAAGTATTTCCTTCAATTGCTGATATTCCTACCCCAGATTCCAGCAAACTGAATCTAGTATTGATTTAAAAAGAAGTAATCCTGCTGACCTTTAAAAGCACAGATATGCACAATTTTCCGTCCCCCGTCTACAGGTTTATCGGCTAGAAACCAATAAAGTAGACCTGACACTTTTACACCACAAGCCAACATCCCACGCAGATACAACAGGTTACTAAGCCTAAGGTACAATGACTGCACTTTAGCACTGTATGGTTTCTCATGTTTACATATTCACAGATTCGCCACCCTCAACGCAGAAATGCACATTAATCCTTTCTCCTCTGCCACAGTTTTTGCGGTTTTTTTGCATACATGTTAAAATGCGCATTTTATGCCGGAAGGTTACTTAAAAGGAGAACTATGGGGTTAAGTCTTTTCCCCATAGTTCTCCTTAGGGTAACGGGAGGACACAAACTAGCGTCCTCCCGTCACCCTAGGCTCAGTATACAGCTCGCGGTATACTGAGACGACGCAGCTGAAGCGGATCCCGACAATTGTGCCGGGATCCACCCAGTTGCGTGACTGACAGCTGGCTCTGCCTGTCTAAAGGCAAAACCAGCTGTACCCGCCCCCTCCCCCGTCCGTTCCGCCAGTCAGCGCTGGTGGATCGGAGCGGGGAATCCCCTCATAGTTCTCCTTTAACCCCCTTCCAAATATTATATTTCCTGAACAGTCTAGTCACCGTGTAGAATAAAATGGTGGCGGTTGCAAATAGCGTTCGGCCTCTGGAACGCAATCTGATCTGCTCCCTGCGTTCAGTGCAATATGCAAAAATGCTGCAAACACTATACCTTAAATGATGCCTCTTGATCCGATCATCTTCTTTCTAGTAGTTTTCAGGCTAGTTCACACCAGAAACAGCATCACAACTGCATGCGTCTGCGCAGTTGCATTGCGATCCGTTTTGACGCGTTTGTGATGCGTTTTTCCCCTGCATGTCCCTGGATGATGCCACAATCAATTTTTTGTATGCGTTCTGTTTCAGTGTGTTGATGCGTTTCATGCAGTTAGATGCAGGTAAAATAGGACAAGCAGCACTTTTTCTGACTGCATCTGAACGGACTGCAATGGTGTGAATTAAGCAGATGAAAGCCCATAGGAAAGCATTGTGATGTATTTTGGCTGCAGCAGTCAAAATGAGCGGACTGCATCACAACTGCATATGGTGTGAACTGGCCCTTCAGGAGTTCTTCCAGCACTGGTGCCGATCTTTGATCCAGCGCTGACTGCTTTGTCTTCTGTGTCCCACGGTGTCTGTCTGACGTGCAATCTCCAGGCTGGGTGCATTTACTTACACTGAGTCTCTCCTCTTCTCCCGGCTGAAGATCTGTACTGTGCATGCGCCCACCCCATGATCCTTCACAGGCGCTCGAGAAGCTCCAGATCGGAGCGAGCGGCGGAGACACAGGTAAGTAATGACCTATTTGGTAACTTTTTAAATTTCTTTTAATGTTTTTGTATATATCTACTGCTTGCTAGCAGTAGATACTGTATATGCAATAAAAAACAAAACAAGAGTTTATTTGTAATTTAAGATCCCCAAGGCCGTGTCTGCTATCGTGCCGCCCCCTTACTTTTCCTATATATTTTATATTTCTGCTAACCCTTCTTACCTTTCTCTCATGTTTTTATGCGTTCATGTATCTTACGGACATTTTATTTTTTACCAATGTTGTATGTTTTTTCTTTCAAATAAATAAACATACTGAGGGTTGAAAAAGAAAAAAAAAAAAAACAAGTTAATTTAGCGCACATAAACACTAATTTTTGTAAAATAAATAAAGTATCAGTGTGCCTGCTGGTACTCAAAATTGTCTATAGGCGACACTTTAAAAAGCTTTTACAGGTCAACAATTTAGACAGAATCTTAAATAATTACCATAGAGTCAGTGCTCTCACTACGGTGTGCGCGACGATAACAAACATGTGTGACGCAAGCATCCTTTTCGTATGTAGGCATGTTTGTCTTCGTATGTACATGTATGCAGGGGGGATCAATTTTTGAGGTGTTTTTACATTTCATTTTACCTGACTTTATTACTATCACACAGGGGGCTCACAAGCCGAGTTGCTACTTACGGTATGTTTATGGCATAAGCTGGTGGGAGCGAAAAGGGTTAAAGGCTCAGCCCAATCAAAAAAATAATATTTGGGTCATGGGTGGAGCATGGTGGGGGGTAAACCACGCCAGGCTTACGTCTGGAATATGCCAATAACAACACATTGCTACCATATTTCCCAACTGCCTTTGTCCACCTGGGAGTTTTGGGAGTTCCCAGCCACCTCTGAAGCTAGGTTCACACCTAGGCGACTGAGCTGGTGTGCGATTGTCACACGTTTTCACAAATGTTCTGTGAAAATAGCACATTTTGTGTGACAGGCGAATTTGTACAAACCGCAAAGGTGTGAACAGCCTCCATTGACTTCAATGCAAATCTGTGTTTTGCACGATATTACGTGACTCAATCCGCGCGATAAATCGCCTAGGTATGAACCTAGCCTAAGGCCTGGTGCAGACCTGAACAGGTACCTTTTTTTTTTTTGCGATACACGACCCGTGGCTGTTTTATCGCGTTCGGGTGCACGGGCGGAATTGTGGTGGCGAACTGCGCGATCCGCCCGGCGCGACTGGGGTGCCATTAGAAAATAATTGTACCCACAGTGCAATTGTCTGTGATGGGCGACTCCGTGAGCGCACGGCAATCCGTGCAGTCACAGATCGCCCAGGTGTGCACCGGCCCCGAGTGTCCCAGCACCTCCTGCTGCATTCTTCATAATATAAATAAATAACAGAACAAACATAGCGGGAACACCTTATAATGACCATAGTAAGTGTGTACACCTGAGAACTCAAAAGCAGAAAGCTCAGCAATTGGAGCATCTGCCGCAAACTGGTTTTGGGAGGACTGACTCTTAAAAAAAATAAATACATGAGAGTAGTAATGGATTTCCATTAGTGATCTCCCTCTGAAAATATTTGTTGCCTGGCAGTCCCTGGCTTCAATACTTTACACCACTGCCACCAGAACAAGCATGCAACAAGTGCAGTCAGAGCTCCTGATTTGCAAAGTATGATTTAAAGATGGTCAGCATGACAACCGGGCAACTAGCATTTTTTAAAAGGATGGGTCAGCAGTAGTAGCCCTATGGTTCTTTCATTATCGTGTGCTCCTAATGGGGGTTTGTAAGGGGAGGTGGAGTTTTATATTCTGCTTTAGCAATCTGTCAGTCTTCGCAGAGCTCATCTCACGGACTTCAAACAGCCCTCCTATAAAAGTTAACGAGCTGAAGGCTACTGAACAAGTCTGCACTGTGATTAAGTGGTAATAGTTTCTATGTTTGGCGAAGAACATCTTTAAAAGGAAACCGGTCATAAGAAAAGTATGCGAGTTGCCGTTAACAACCACCTTCTGACAATGGTCCCTGTTTGACTGTCTTGCTGATCAACCTGCTTTAGGCTAGGTTCACATTTAGGCGACTGCTGAACGCGTGGCACAGTGGCATGGCCGCCCTGATGCACAATGTTTGCAGTGTGCCTGCTGCCCCCTTTCTGACCAGAGCATCCCAGGTGGCCAAACGGCATTCCCCAGAGCCATACACATGTCCCGGCCCAGCTCTTAGCAACCATGGATGCTCTAGCTGGTGTCCAGCCCAGCTCCTGGCAACCAGTGACATTGCCAGGAGCTGGGCGGAATGCCAGCCAGAGCATCTAAGGTTGCTTAGAGCCGGGCTCAGTAGGCATTGCAGATGTGTATCTGCAGAGGGTAGCGTGCACCACCGCACCTCCTCCTTTTCCCCGGCACCATGGGTGGTAAAAAGGCCAAGGACACCACTGGTTGTGTACCAAAGGCCTATTTAAAATGTATTTTATGTGCCACAGCAGTCTGAATGGCATTTGCCCTTTTGTCAGACCGGCCCTTGTACATCATAGCTGTCTGCAGATCTAAACAGAATGGTTCTATCACATTGTAACATGTAGGGAGACCTGAATGGTCTGTTGTGAAATAAATCATGGCAGACTGACTACCTCACACAGCTATGGAACAATACATGCTTCCTAAAGACAACCAGCATCCTTTAATTTCACAGACTGCACACAGAAGGAGGAAGCAGACATTCTGTTTACTAGGTACTTTCACAGTGGCAGCAATACCATCTACGGAGCCAACTTCTGTCCTGAAAGAAAACCAAACTGTTCCCTTTTTATTTACACAAAAGGAGGAGATTTATCACCACGATCTGATGGCTAGACAGTGACATACGTCTGCCTCTCATACAGGAAGGGATTTGTATTGGGTGACATACTGTTAGGCCTCGGTCACATGTAGGGGTGTCGCAAGCCTTTTTGCTGGTGGTGAAAGCAGACCTGTCCACCCCTGGCCGGTGTCCCGTCCAGCTCCTGGCAACCAGTTAGGGTTGCCACCTTTTCTTCAAGCTAAACCCGAACATTCTAGCGGCACCCCAATTTTTTTTTGGAAGAATGATTCATGGCTTATTTATATGTACATAACGCCACCCATTCATATGTAACTATCACAGTTGAGACTATTTTCAGTGGGGGGCCAGTAGCCCCTATCCTAATTTTTGTTGCCCCTGTCTGCCTGACATCTTGTGTCCGGGTTTCTGCTGCCATGAAACCCGGACACAGCATCCAAAACCTGGACTGTCCGGGTGAATCCTGGACAGGTGGCAACCCTACAACCAGTGAAGTCACTGGTTGCCAAGAGCTAGGCAGGATGCCGGCTAGAGCGTCCCAGGTTGCTAAGAGCTGGGCAGGGAGATGTATATGGCCCTTACACATGCCCCCACATGGCTCTTATCAACCTGGGATGCAGAAAGGGAGTGGCAGGCACACAATATTGTGCAGCAGAGCAGCCATGCTGTTTTTGCCTGCAGCCCCCCCACAGGATCCCGTAGAGACGCCACCTGAGGCAATAGCCTCGGGCTGGCTCATTATGGGGACAGACCTGTTTACATGGGTGACCAAGGGGTGGTAAAAACAGGCAGTTGATGCACGCTTTGACCTAAAACTAGTGTCCACTGAGGCTTGTACACATGCAAAGCATCATAGACGTGGCAAATTTTAAACAGGTGGTGCCCCTTGCAAAACGTGACCATATCAAACAATGCAAATGCAATACAAGGTCCACTTTGGGGTAAAAAAATTAATAAATTGCATTTAGGAATCAGCGGTATTAACTCCTGAATGCCTGAAAGCCGCTGTTCTACTGACACCATGGATCGCTTTTCAGAGGGGGCAGAGTTGCCGGCCTACTGTGTAAACAAGGCCTTATTCACAAATGACACATCCGTCCTGTTCTACCAAATGAATTCAAAAGCTGCATCGTTCTCAGAACCAAAAATCTGCAGCTGAACCAGAGGAAATAAAAAACCTTATAAAGCAACTTATGATGCGAGGGAGGTGATGATACTATATAGGCCAGGGGAAGGCAACTTCAGCCCTCCAGCTGTGGTGAAACTACAAGTCCCAGTATGCCTCTGGGTGTCATGCCTGTGGCTAGCAGAGACTTGTAACATGGGACTTGTAGTTCCACCACAGCTGGAGGGCTGAAGTTGGCTAACCCATACTTGCTGTGGACTGTAAGGGTCCCCACACACCTTACGATCGTACGATAATCGCGGGAAATCCTGAGATCGTACGATGATCGTAAGGTGTGTGGAAGCCGTCGACCTCTAGTACTGTAAGGTCGCACGACTTTAAACTTACGGAC
Source organism: Nanorana parkeri (assembly GCF_000935625.1). Lineage (NCBI taxonomy): Eukaryota > Metazoa > Chordata > Amphibia > Anura > Dicroglossidae > Nanorana > Nanorana parkeri. The sequence goes on along the minus strand of NW_017307059.1, from coordinate 533,835 downwards.
ATGTTCGAAAACCCGCCGAGCATCGTACGATGTTCGGCGAGTTTGTGGCATGTCCGTACGATAACAGCCGTACGGGCCGGTGTGCGCAAGCGCAAACTGCCCGTTTGGCATTGCGGTCATCGGAAGCCCGCCCCTCAGGGGACGTGGCTTGCGATCATCGCAAGTACGATCTGCCTATGCAACATAGGCAGATCGTACGTTTTTTTAAGTACCTTACAACCATCGCAAGACAGAAGTCTTGCGATGGTTGTAAGGTGTGTGCCCAGCCTAAGGTATACTCTAAAACTCATACTCCCAAAACTCCAGACACACTAAGTGCATAGCTGAAACACACATGCAGCAGGCAGGGGTCTATCTCATATATTAGTTCCACCTTTTAAGTTGCATTAGTGAAATAAATGAACTTTGCACGACATTCTAATTATTCGAGTTTCACCTGTATAATATGGAATTCAGAAGCCGGTCTGTTCAATCCAGGAGCCAGCAGGACATTTTTAGGCGCAAGCTCTATTGACAACCAGAGAAAACCTCAAATAATTTATTTGAGGTTAAGATCACACGAGATCTGGCAGGCTTCTCTCCTTCCATCATCTTTCCTTGCAGGCCATCTGCTTGCATATGGCTGATCATGCTATCCCCATACAAAACTATGTAAAGTGATGGCCTACCTCTGCAATCCATTCAATCTGTATCCAATCAGGCAGACCCTTGCACTACATAGATGTGGGTAGGTCTAAGGGCCTGTTCACATGATATCAGGTCCTGATCAGGTGCGTATCTGCAGACGCGGTGCTACTGATGCAGTGCGCTTTGGCCGCGTTTTTGATGCGTTCCAGTTTTTTTATTTTTTTTGCTGGAGTGGGGCTGTCAGTATGTTAGCTGCAGTGCAGTGCGTTTTTGACCCATTTTGCGTTTCCGGACCGTTTCCTGACCGTACAAAATGTGACGCAGTATTTTTCTGTCGTAACCTGAACAGACTGCGCACGTGAGAACTGTAGCTCATAAAACACAGAGCTACATTGGGATGCATTTTTAGTGCAGGAGCGTACGGATCAGCTCAGCACAGAAAACGGACGTCGTGTGAACAGGCCCTAAATGAGATTGTACAATCAGATTTGAAACGTGTATGGTGCACTGATAAGCAGATCTGTAACCACCCTTGAGATCTGCCTGTTCTCCAGTAGACACTAGAGCTGCTGCTCATTGCTATGGTTGACCTATACAGTTATAACACTACACAGAATATTTTGGAATAACCCTAAATTTGGGGTCGGCCACTCTACAACCCTCACAGTATGTGAACGTGCAAACTACGCCCTAAAATAGCACCGCCGATTGCACAGATCGTTCCATATACAGCCAAACCGAGCCAGATGTGAGCAGGTATTTATGCCATCTATCGAGGTTTCCCAGCCCGTAGATGAGCTGACTGCATTCGTTTTCTTTTTTGTATTGATTTGGATTTATACGGTAATCCTGTCTATAAACACACTTCCTGTCCCTGAGTGGCTACGCTCTCCCCTCCACTGTATCTATGGAGGAAGTCATGGTTGTCACCTGGACCACAGAAGCAAGTCACCATTATATTTTTCCTTTCCGGTCAGCTCATAGTTAAACTGGTCATACGATGCTTGAGGCCGGGCTCACACTTAGGTGATGTGTGACCGCGCGGCAATGGCTGCCAAGTCACAGAATCGCACACCACCGCTGATCGCGCTTCTTTTTTAACTGCACACCAGTCCCGGCAGGCAGATCGAACGGGATTCCACCCTGCTGGAAAAAAGTTGCGTGTCAGCGATTGCCGCGCGGATATAAGCCCATTGAAATCCCAGGAACACCCAGGTGTGAACCTAGCCTGAGGGCCCATTCACACCACCTCTAGACCTGACCAGATTGTTTTTGGACCCAAAATGCATCCTAATGTATCCCTATGCTATTTCTGGCCTCTGTTCACACCAGCGCAGTCCGTTCCAGACCAGACCAGAAAAATACTGCATGTCTTATTTTTGTCTGGTCTGGAATGCACTGGAACTGCGGGCAGATTCACACCATTTCACGGACCAGATCAGGTCTGGAAAATGGTGGGAACCTTCCCTGAGTCCTGCTGAGCGGAACTGGAGCAGCATGTGGCCCAATCAGTAGCCCTCCCTTCAACAAAAGTCAATTTTTTTTTTCCAAATCAACTCTTGGCAGAGGAGCCGATCTGACTATTCGCAGCTGGACAGTCACTGTTCGGGTATTCTGAGAGCTGCACACCCGCTGCTGTCAGTATACAGCCCGCCGGAGAGATTCTCCGTCCAACCTGCTGAGAGTTTTCTTGGGCTGAACGTGAAACCCGTTACAGGCGTATGGCCAGCTTAAAGTGTCCTGTGTTTAAAGTGTTCCTGCTTATATGTTTGTCCTGTGTCTCTATTCACACAGGATAACGGAAACTATCTCTTACCTTTTACATGTTTCTTTGCAGCCGATTGCAGGCTACTCTGAACAATCTCTAAGTGAGTGAGTCTGCCCCCAAGACATGGAGGGGAGGGGTGACGGCATTTCCTCTCATTAACACACAATTAAACAAGCTGTAAACCAGATCTGGACACTGATGGTAATGACAAAGGGATAGGGAGTAGTGATGGGCTCAGGAAGCTGTCAGCGCGCAGGGCCAATCACAGGCACTGAGACATTTCCCGATCTCTGCAGCTGCGGACCGGGAACATGTCTCAGTGCCTGTGATTGGCCCTGCGCGCTGACGGACTTCCTGGCGGGCTCGGCACGAGGCGCTTGCGAACACGCCCGAGCCCATAACTAATAGAGAGGCCTGGAGGAAAATGTAGTTAACCCTAGCATGGGGGTGGGCTTAGGCTACCCCCCGCACTGCAATGGTTAACTGCTCGTTTTTATCTAGGTTTTAAATATAAAAGTCATAATCACTTGAACCTCTGAGCCGGCTGCCTGCTTCTCCAGTCTCTGCAGCCTGTATCCTCCTCTGCTGCAGCATTGGAAGGTTCCTCAGCGTCCCCACGTCTGTGTATAGAACGTGATGATTTACAGGACCTTAGACCTCTGCAGCGGAGAGGGAAAGAGGCTGAAGGGAGCGGTCTAAAGGTGGCCATACACTGTACAACCCTCGCAAGACTTTTGTCTTGCAAGGGTTGTAAAGTAATTAAAAAAACGTACGATCTGCTCATCTTGGACAGGCAGATCGTACTTGCGATCATCGCAAGCCACGCCCGCTGAGGGGCCGGCTCCCGATGACTGCAATGCTGAATGGGCAGTGTGCGTGTGCGCGGGTTTTCCAGCCTGATTGTTCGACGGAAGACGTGCGACCGTACAGTAGGAACGGTCGCACGCCTTCCATACACTTTGCGATTATCGTGCGATCGCGGGATTATCGTACAGTGTATGGGCACCTTAAGAGCAAGCCAGTTCTGTGGATGAGGTGAGCATAAAGGTGCCCACACACTGCACGAGAATCGCTGGAAATCCCGCGATCGTACGAGAATCGTGCAGTGTATGGAAGGCCTGCGACCGTTTCTACTGTACGGTCGCACGACTTCCGTCGAACAAGCAGGCTGGAATTTTCGGCTGGCTTTTTACATGATCGAGAGATGACTGCCGAACGGGCCGGTGTGCGCACGTGCACACTGCCCGTTCAGCATTGCAGTTATCGGGAGCCGGCCGCTCAGGGGGCGTGGCTTGCGATGATCGCAAGTACGATCTGCCTGTTCAAGATGGGCAGATTGTACAAGCTTTTAATTAGCTTACAACCATCGCAAGACAAAAGTGTATGGGCACCTTTACTCTTGTCGCACCTAGACCAAAGCGAGCAGTCAACCCTTGCAGCCCCACTGCACGGGTAGATTTTTAGTCTGCGCGGAGGTGGGCTTTAAATATTTTGTAAGTTCTGCTATTAAGAAATACACAGCTGGTATAAAAGTGGAAATACACTTTAAAGAAGAACTCCAGGCAAAACTTTTCTTAACCCTTGCAGTGGGGCTACCTCCCCTCCTCCCACACTGCAAGGGTTAACTGCTCGTATTCTTCTGGGTACTACAATAAAGTTGTACTCACCTGATGCTCGGAGCCGATCCCTGGAGTCTCTCTCTCCCCCTCTTCTGCAGCGGTCTAAGAATCCTTGTGGCATCACGTTCTATACTCTATGTGTATTGGAAGTGAGACGCAGAGGGACATACCATCACTGCAGTGGAGGAGGAGAAAAGCTGCAGGGAGTGCTATGACAGCCGGCCAGTTCTGAGGATCAGGGGAGTATAATAAAACAAGCAGTTAACCCTTGCAGTGCTGGAGTAGCTGCTGCAACGCACAGCAATCGCACAAAACAACTTCCCCTTTGTTCTGGGAGGGGGTGTGGCGGTGCATTGAAGTCAATGGCACTGCAGCCAAGCCCCCAACCCCCCACCTGCAATGGGATCGGACGCGTGGCAAAACATTGTCTGCGTTCCGTTCCACTGCGAACGCAAAAAATGCTGCAATGCTATCTATACACTATACAATTAGATCCTACAATCTGCTTTATGGTCACCACACACATTACAATCTGTCTATACAATCTGTGTACAATCAACCTAAAGGTGCCCATACACTGCTCGATTCTCGTACGAGAATCGCGGGAAATCTCGCGATTGTACGAGAATCGTGCAGTGTGAATGAAGACGTGCGACCGTTTCTACTGTACCGTCGCACGTCTTTTGTCTAAGGAGCACGCTAGAAAACCAGCCGAAAATCGTACGATTTGCGGCTGGTTTGAACGGTGCTCGGGAGACAAATGCCGAACGGGCCGGTGTGCGCACGTTCACCGGCAGATCGTACGTTTTTTTAAATTACTTTACAACCATCGCAAGACTAAGGTCTTGAGATGGTTGTAAAGTGTATGGCCACCTTGAAGGTGCCCATACACTGCACGATTATCGTACGATAATCGTATGCGATCGGTTTTTCATACGATAATCGAGCAGTGTGAACGGAGACGTGCGACCGTTTCTACTGTACGGTCGCACGTCTTCTGTCGAACCAGCATGTTCGAAAACCAGCCGGGAATCGTACGATTCTCGGCTGGTTAGAACGGTGCTCGGAAGATAAATGCTGAACGGGCCGGTATGCGCACGCGCACACTGCCCGTTCAGCATTGCGGTCATCGGAAGCCCGCCCCTCAGGAGGGCGGGCTTGCGATGATCGAGAGTGCAATCTGCCTGTCCAAGATAGGCAGATCGTACGTTTTTTTAATCCCTTTACAACCATCGCAAGACTAAAGTCTTGCGATGGTTGTAGAGTGTATGGCCACCTTTAGATCTACCAAAACTATATCATATGAACACCTGTCTAGTCTGTACAATCAATCTGCGTCCAATCAGGCACACCCTTGCACTACATAGTTGTTGGTAGATCTAATGGAAATTGTGCAATCAGATTGTAACGTGTGTGGTTAGCTTTACATTTACCAAAAGTGTGTAATATAAGGGCAAAACTATTTTGTATCTGTCAGGCTCTTGCACTACATAGATGATTGCAGATCTAAAGTGGGTTGTACAATCAGATTGTAGAGTGGATGGCCAGCTTGAGGGTCACCATACCTGTTACAATCTGACCTTGCAATCGCTTTATATTTACAAAACTATGTAATAGGAGGACCTACCTAATCTATCCAATCATTCTGTATACAATCAGGCAGGCTCTTGCACTACACGCATGTTGGTAGATCTAAAGGAGATTGTACAATCGGATTGTATAGTGGATGGCCAGCTTGAGGGTCACCATACATGTTACAATCTGACCTTGCAATCTCTTTAGACTTACAAAACTACGTAATAGAAGGACCTACCTAATCTATCCAATCATTCTGTATACAATCTGTCAGGCTCTTGCACTACACGCATGTTGGTAGATCTAAAGGAGATTGTACAATCAGATTGTAACGTGTATGAGTGGGGTCGATCCCTGTGACACGTTGTGCAATGGTTTTCTCCCTGTGATGATGATGATGATGATGATAGAGACGTGAAATGAAAGTACTACAGACCTGCGGCGTGCTCCCTCCAGACTCATGCTGCTCTATAGAGGACAGTCAGGGATCTGTGGCAGCTGCTCCTGTCACTCGCACAGCCTGGAATAGTCCGGGACCGCCACCGAATTGCCCACAAAAGTCCCTGAAGTCACGGCACCAGAACAACGAATGTCGTGCACGATGCTGACCGAGATCCTCGTCCACACCCCGCACGGCTTCCCCACAGCTCCCAACAAGTCAACAACTCCCAGTCCATAAAAAAACTTGTTTTCTGAGTCTATGGAGTCGTCACTTCCTCGTCTTCTCTCCTCCTCCTCCCTCCACTCCGTGCAGGAATCCCAGCCACAGGCAGGGGCACGAATGCTGCATGGGGGGGGGCACAGCCATGAGGAGGGGGGTCACCTGGCCATACACTGCTTAGATTTCCCAAATATCTTCCCTTCGACTTTCCATTGGTTGATGGGGTCAAATCGGCGATGAGACTCGTGCGTGTCGTTTTGTCCCGAATGGATATTCATACGAATCTCCTTCAATTTGGACATTCGGATGCATCTGGATTTCCGGATTGGAGCGCGCCCGAATGCAAACGAATCTGAATGTTCACAACGAAACTCAATCGGACAAGTGACTGTTCTCTGGCCAATCAGATTTTTGGGTTGCTGCTGAGGTTTACATTACAGGCACGGTCATGTGACTTCATATTGTGGAGTAAAGAGAGTCAGGGCTAGTTCACACCAGCAGTGGCATCACAAGGGGGGTGCGGCGGGTGACACCATTGGAGGGGTGACACCAAAATGAGTGACAGTCATTTTGGTGTCACCCCCTCTAAAAAGACAGGCACTCGGTCATGGACTGAGAGCCCGACAGTGTCAGGAGAGAGGAGGGGACCCGGCGGCATGCCTCATGAACGTCCTCTTCTCTCTCTGCCGGCGTCCATCACCAAGATGGCCGCCGGCAGGCGTCAATTAGATGACCGTGCATGCGCGATTAAGTCATCGCGCACGCGCGTGGTCACGGCGGGATGTCACCCGGCCTCGGCTCCGGGTGACACCCGGACCTCGGGATTCCCCTGCTTAATAATCTAATGCATTGCTGGGACATGTAGTCCTGCATAGTTGGTGCTATTCTGCATTGCTGTATAATTTAGGGTTGCCACCTTTTCTTCATGCGAAACCCGAACACTTTAGCGCCGCACAGCAATTTGTTTTGGAGAAAATACAGGAGATTGATTGGATGGCATGGCTGTGTGGGCGGAGCCATGCAGAATATAAGAAGGGAACCATAACTGTGGGAGAAGAACCCCGCAATTCGGGGGGGGGGG